>NC_143559.1:86470147-86776617 GCF_054136105.1 Typopeltis vanoorti
ACAGTGAAGGAAAGTGTACCATTAGGAAGGCGTGTAACTGAGGTGCTAGGAATGTTCTTTTCCCTTTTCCATCGTAAACTGGATTCTTGGATGTAGGCTGTTGAGGTGACTGAGGAAGGGGTCTAAGGTGTCTGGACCATGAGGCTAAATAGAGAACACATCATTTACATATCTTAGCCAGATAGAAGGTTTGAGAAGGAGCTGAGTCTGTCTCATTTTTCAAAATTTTCCATATAAAAATTGGCAAGAGGTGGGGGGTAATCCATGGCGGTTCTGTCTATCTGCTTGCAAATTTTGTTCTTGCAAGAAAAATAACCAGAATTGATGGGAAAGGAAAAACGTTTTCTAAGAGTGTTAAGGTATCAATTAATGGAATATTGGTAAACAGTGAGGAGATGTCAAAGCTTACTAATATGTCTGTGTTATTTAAGGTTAGATTTTCTGTTAGGGTTTTAAAATGGGTAGAGTTTTTTTTATATTGGATGTGGTAAGTCCAGTGAGACAGGGTCAGAGAGTTAGCCAGCTGTTTTGACAGTTTGTAGCAAGGCGCATTAGTGGCATCTACTAAGTGGGGAATAACAGAAAGGTTTGAGTTTTTTCATAATATCCAGAGGCCAGGAAGATATTTTTTTAAGTAAGTTTTTTAATTTTTAAACTTGTGTTTTTGTGGGATCGTGTTCTAGTGGTATGTAGGTAGAGCGATCTCGGAGGATAATCTCCATTTTTCGATTGTATTCAGGGGCATTAAGGACGGCTGTGAAATTGCCCTTATCTGCTCTGGTGATGACGATACTTTTGCCTTTCCTTAATTTCCTGAGAGCAGTGAGTTGGCCGGACGATAAATTACTTTTTGGAGGCGAGGATGTTGGTGACGTCAAGTCTGATGTTATTTGCTATCTCTAGTGCTAAGCGACAGATCCCGTGTTCAATATTATACATTACATCTATCATTGGCAGTTCTTTCAGTGTGATGGTGAAATTATTGCCGAGGCTTAGGGCACTGACGGCATCATTGAGCCTTTTGGAAGATAGATTCACTACTGTCTGAAGTGGTTGAATTTGCAGTTGCAGTTTGGATTTATATAGGTTGTTATACTTTTTTTGTATGTTTATTTTTTATTTTTTGGAATTGTTTCTGTGCAGAAACTTCTGAGATTCCAGAGAGAATGGATCAAAGTTCAGGGTTAAGTACTGCGGAGAACTCTGAGAACGCACTGCTCTCAGGAAATTACGGAATGGCAAAAGTATCGTCATCACCAGAGCAGATAAGGGTAATTCCATGGTCGTCCTTAATGCCACTGAATGCAATCGAAAAATGGAGATTATCCTCTGAGATCACTCTACCTACATCCCACTAGAACACGATCCCACAAAAACACAAGTTAAAAAATTAAAAAACTTACTTAAAAAAATATCTTCCTGGCCTCCAGATATTACAAAAAAACAAAAACTCAAACCTTTCTATTACACCCTCCTCCCCCCGAATGTACAGTTTACCAAAAATCCACAAACCTAATTCCCCACTAAGACCTATAGTAGATGCCACTAATTCACCTTACTACAAACTGTCAAAACAGCTGGCTAACTCTCTGAACCTGTCTTGCTGGACAGGGTCACTCTTGCCACATCCTATATAAAAAACTCTACCCATTTTAAAACCCTAATAGAAAATCTAACCTTAAATAACACAGACATATTGGTGAGCTTTGACATCTCCTCACTGTTTACCAATATTCTCTTAATTGATACCTTAACACTTAAGAAAAAGTTTTGCCATCAATTCTGGTTGTTTTTCTTGGAAGAACAAAATCTACAAGCAGATAGAGAGAACTGTCATGGGTTCCCCCCTCTCACCCCCTCTTGACAATTTTTATTTTGAAAAATGATACACAGACTCAGTCCCTCTCAAACCTTCTATCTGGCTAAGATATGTAGATGATGTGTTCTCTATTTTGCCTCATGGTCCAGACACATTAGACTCCTTCCTCAGTCACCTCAACAGCCTACATCCAAGAATCCAGTTTACAATGGAAAAAGAACAATAGTTTACCCTTCCTTACCTTAGTTGCACCCCCTTCCTATATAGAAAACCTATGCACACAGGCAGATACATTCATAAACTCTCCCACACCACCCCACTCAACAATGTGGCATTATTAAAACTCTAAGAGAACCCACAATCTTTGTTCCAGTGGAACCGCTCCCCCCCCCCCCCCTTCAACTGAGCTCGACCACATACACAACACCTTCCTCTGAGATGGATACAGTGATCATAGTATTAAGAAAAAATCACTTCCTCTCCCATTCCCCAGCCATCTCTTCAGAAAGAGTTTAGAATTGCCATCTCCATACTCTACATCCGTGGTACATCAGAAAAAATAGCCAAGATTTTAAAAAAGTACTACCGTCACACAGCATTTAAGCCCCACTGCAATCTTGCTGCCCTTATCCGTTCTACAAAAGATCAGCTCCCTCCTCTCTGAGTGCCTGGAGTTTATAAAGTATCCTGTTCTTGTAAGCTGGCATACTTTGGACAGACAGGTAGGTCTGCAACCATAACTATGGTCAGTCAGGCTTGGCTGACCATGTCTTGGATACAACCCACAAGATTGCTTGGGAAAAAAAAAATCACCATGCTCCACCACAGTCTTCTTCTTTCCTTCACTTATTAGGTCTATTGGCCTGGTATGGGTCTATTTTTTACCCTTCTAAGCATTACCTGTCCTGAGGATAATGTGGCTAGCCCTATGCCTCCCAGTGTGTGTCCTATGTCTGTACATGCGTGTGTTCACGGGGCCAATTTGCCTGCTTTCGTGTGGGAAAAAATCCCTGGTAAACTGGGGAGAAAACCCCTGCAGTCCATGCTCAGGACCGGCTAACTTGGCTATGTCTGAGGAGCTCCTCACGTCGGCAACGGAAATCGAACCCAGGACAGTCCTTTCCCAGGCATATGGTTGCGAAGCGCATAGCGACTCGGCTAACCATGCGGACTCCAACACAGTAAATTCAAAACAAAGAGACTATTTTTAGAATCTGCAGCAGCTCTCAGAAATCAACCAAATCTGAATAAATATGGTTGCACTAAACTTCTTAAGATTTGGGAAACATTGATCATCAGAGATCTCATCTTACATTCCAGGTCACCTACAACTGCCCATATAGACCGCACCACCTAGATAGGACTTTAGAGTCACCCATGTGGTTGGCTTAGTATTGTGTGGTATTTGTGTATATGTTACTTTTTTTTTTATTATTATTACAGTTTGTTTTTGTTACTTTTTTTATAATCCCTGAAAATGTCTCAGGGACTGACACGAAATATAGGAAGTATTAAATTCTGTTTTTATCCTTTCTGTGTGCTATATACAATCCATTAAACCTCCAACATTATGTCCTCTCAGCACACGGACTCAGAGGAAACAAGATTTAGGTGGCTTGATGTAGTTAGAAGTGCCTTAGAAGACTGAAATATAACAACTGGCAGTATTGAAATGCTGACAAGTGACAGAATAAATAACCTTTTATGTGACCCACACACTCATTAATGCAAACAGTGTAAAGCAGCATTTCCTAAAGTGTGGTCTGATACTCTCTACCCATTCTGATTACTTACTTTTAGCCTGTGCCATATGGGTGAACTGATGCTGATGTCAACAACAACTTGCAGAGCCATATTTATTTAAAGCATCTACTCTCTAAACAGTGCAGCCACTTGAACTCATGCATGGTGATGGATTTATGTAGTTATTTAGATTTAAGTGAATTAATTTAGTTAGTGCTTGCAATTTTACAGGTTATAGCTAGACAAAAAAGGGGGCAACATTAGTGTGAGAAATATTACATTAGTTAGCAGTCTTAGTGTGTTTAACTCTCAAAATATCACTGTTGAAATTAAAGCAGAAAAAAATGGTAAATTCATTTAAACTTGAGTTGCTGGAAAAAGATGACATAATTTGTTTATAAACTGTGTATTTATATATGCAGTATTTTAAGTAGCTGGAAGAGCAATTATTTAGGTTGCTCTTATAGAAATATATAGCATGCAGCATACAAGATATTTTAAAAAAGATGCTGGTGTATCGAACTAAGAGTTTTGTAGCTTGTAACTTGCTAACACAGGCTACCATACACATTGTATGGTAGCCTGTGCTCGCACAGAGTCTGAGACTGGAAACTTGCACATAAAATTATTTTTGTGCGCACATGGGCCAGCTTATGACATGTGAGTGAAATAAATTGCCAACAGGAGTTTGTGTCTAATCTAATATGTTTACTAATTTTAAATTAAGGATTTAATTAGAGATAAGAATTATTGTTAAATTATTGTTATTTTTTCAGGTTCAAAGGCGTGTAGCAACTGCTGGGTTAGGAATGAAAGGCGCTACCTATGGTACTACAGCTGGTGATTCATATAAAGATGCAGTTAAGAAAGCAATGCAAACCCGATATAATGAACTGTCATAAGTGTACATTACAGATTTTTCTAAGGTGTTCCACTGAGCAGAGTTTGTTACTAGTGGTTGTAGATATCTTGTTTTTTTATGCCATTTTTGTACATTTTCCCCCCCTTTGTGTCATAGCATACCATTATCAGCCTATCTTAAAAATAAAATGTCTGTTATCATTTCTATATATTTCTATATATCTGTGTTTGGTATATACATATTATTTACAAAGTAAACTACATAGCAGCATTTATTTTTAAATATTTACTACAATATTTAAGTGCTCAGTTCATACACAAGAAGCTAATCTTGATGAAGTATAGCTGGTGCAAATGTAATCAGTATCACAATATGTAAATTTGTCATTACAAAAATTTTTCCCATTAATACTAATCTTTGGCAGTCAGCATTGTTATAGTGAGAAGTCATTAACATTGATATTGAAACTGATTGCAGCTGGATAAGTAGGTCAGCCTAAGTTAAATTAAGAAATAGTAAATTTTTTAACTTATCATTTATACATAATTTCTATATATTCCTGATTATCAGAGGGTTTGTTTTTCTTCTTTTATTATATAAAACTTGACTGCTGTTATTGGAAATGCTTAAAACAAATATCTACAAACTGCACCAACTGTGAGAAAAACTGATTCTATTAAAACTTAAAGCAAATTATTAAAAAAAAAAGCAGAAAAATAATATTTATCTTTCCATATGTATAATGTAATGAAAGTGGGTAATTGATTAAAATTTACAAATGTATATTTGTTTTTAACATTATTTCTCCTTGTTATCACAACTCTTAACTGCCACATTCATCGAATGATTTCATGATAGAATAACTTAAATCAGAAAATATAGTTTTTCAATTAAGGAGAACCATTCAGACAATGAGGATAGCTTTGGTAGATAGGTGTGTTGTTGTGAGCACATGTCAAAATGGGAATTGATTTTGTGCCTCTGGTACAAATCAAAGGTAGCCTTGTGGAGATGCTGAAGTCAACCTTGAATAACCATTTTGAAGGAATTGGTTGAACAAGAGTAAGTGCTTTCTTTTTTGTTTTATCATTCTTAATAATCCTTGAATTTGTGATACTCGACTTTTGTTAAGGATGTTAAACTCAATGAAATGAGCTGGCATGTAGGTATTGTCTTGTGAGTTGGTTTTCTGTAGACATCTAAAAATGTTAATGTGTTATCTTTCTTAATCTCAAGTGTAAACTTAATCTTGAGGGTGGTGATTATTCAGGACGCATATATGAGTATTAAGAGCATGTTTCCAGACATTAAAATCATTATCCACATATTGCCATTATACATATGGTTTTAGGGTGGTGCCAAGACTTCTCTTCTAATTTCTCCATAAAATGGCAATGGAATATATGGAATATGAGCTAACAATGTGGCCATCACTGTCCATATTTTTACAAGTAAAACTTTTCTTTCCAGGTAAAGAAGGATAGACTGAAGGTAGTGGGAATGTGAACTAACTCCTTTAGTGGAATGTTTGTAAACTTCTCTAGAAAATGAGCTGAGTTCTTTAAAAAGAATTTCAGTGTCCGATGTGCATCTTAAGTAGTAAGGATAAATACTTATAAAATAGATGTGAGAACTTATGCATTCCTCTATTGCAGGGGTCACCAAAGTTATTTGCCCGTCGACCCCTTCAAGAGTTTCTTGACTTGTTATCGACCCCCTATATTTTACTATTACGTAATTATAATAGGACAAGCAAAAAAAGACGCTTATGTGAGTTTTTAGATTGTTTATTTTATAGTTACAATGTTTATTGTATGTATAATATAGTATATATTATTATGTTACTGTTACTACTACTATTACTAGTGATATTAATAAACTACTGGTATTAATATCACTGGTCTTACTACCAGTGCTGCTCCACTCTTCAACATAGAGAAGTTTAGTTTGTGAATGAATAACGATTGAATTATAATATGTATGTTGATGAATTTTAGAACATTAATGCTCACTTGTATGTCGATGTGCAAAAATGAGACTGGGATTGAATACTTGTATCAGTAAATAAGAACCACGCATGTGTTGCAATATCGCTCCCACTGTGCCAGCCGGCAGGAACTACCAACATCCGTTTATCAGTAAATATGTCATTTTGGCCTACTTGATTGGCCTCAGTAACTATTTTCATGACCTTACTCCATCTTACAGGTCCATGAATAGGACCTGTAAGATGGAGGTACTGATCCCACGATTCACTCTTAATTGTGTTGTCATTACTTCCATGTCTTTTGTCATGGAGGTAATCCAAGTTAACCGAATTAAATATTACCCATACAATGATGTCTTATATTTTTTTGTCAACCCCTGAGCCCGAATCGACCCCTAACAATGTCATATCGACCCCTTTGGCGACTACTGCTCTATTGGATGGAGAGGAACATCAGCTTTGTGTATTTTGAACAACACCCCATACAGTCTCAGGTGATGTACCTTGATTTTAGTTGTTTTATGAATTCATCTGAGAAACCAATTGTGCTGGAGATCCCATCATTAGTTTTAATGATGTGATCTCTTCAAGTGTGATCAGAGTGTTTCTTAATAACTGGAAGAGTCTGATAACATAGAGGAGATCCTGGCATCATAATCCATGCTTTTTTTAATATAATTGGAATCCCTCTTATTCACTTTAAGGATGATGATGTAATTGTTATGTAAACCTCTTATGGCATTCCTTTCTAATGCCATAATGTTTTTTGGTAAATGAGCTTTCAACACACAGGGATACAGTGATCAATCTAATGTTCTTAGAGGAGATCTTAGCATCATAATCCATGCTGTTTGATATAACTGTGAATTTCCCTTGCTCAACTTAAGGATAAGGTCACAATTGTCATGTAAACCTCTTAGGACATTTTTGTCTAATGCTGCCTTTGATTAACAAACTTTCGATAGAGGAACTACAGTGATCAAGTGAATTGGCTTAAGCATCGTGCATCTAATAAGCTTTTCGTTCTATAGAGAATAGTCCTAATCTGGTGGTTTGTATTCGAGCTCCTAATAAGGCTATCATGTGAAGACAGAACTAGTTTCTACAGAAACTGACTCTTTACTCAAATCTCTGTGGACTTGAACTGCTGAGATTTCCATACTATTCTTGCAAGCACATTTTGTTTCCTTGGTGTTCTGTACATTTCTTGACTTGGTTGAGTTGGCATCCTTACATTTCTGTTAGATAATGTTGTCTACAGTTCTTAGATGATAACACAATGTTACCAGATGTTGCAAACACATAGGCCACTCATATGGCATCCTGTGATAATACTGTTGAAATGCTATCAAGCTCTGAACTTTTGAAGTCTGTTTACCATATAGAGCAGTATAAGCTGTGTGTGTGTGTGTGTGTGTGTGTGTGTGTGTGTGTGTGTGTGTGTGTGTGTGTGTGTGTGTGTGTGTGTGTGTGTGTGTGTGTGATGACATGAATATACTATACGCAATTGATATGAAGTCATTATCCTCTATGTAGAAGTTGCCAAGTCGTGAATTTACTTCACGCACAAACTTTGCTTACACTTGGATAAAGGATTAAACCGAGAATATAATTTTTTACATCTTTAATTTATAATATAACCAAGTGGAAAAACTTTCAACATCTATCTAATCCAGAGTATTTTCGTAATAATGTGACACGTTTCGGCTACTTGTGACTTTCGCATTACTTCATTACTACATAATTCTGGGTTCTGAATAAAGTTAAAAACCAATGTGGGTAGTGACCCTTTCCTATAATGCATAGTATTATACATGTCTGTTATGATATGTGCTTTGCACATGTCCTTATTGGATACTAAGGCAAGTGATGTAAAGGTACTTCACATGCAAACTTTGTTTGGTTACACTTGGATAATGGATTAAATCAAGAATATAATTTCTTGTCGTCTTTAATTTTATAGTACATGAATTCCAGTGCAGAGGTTCTCATTAAAAAATGTGTTCTCAATACTTAATTCACCATAATGTGGATAAACATTTCTAATTGTTTAGATTTATTTTTATGAGGGGGATCTGAAAAGTTCTCGGGATAACAATGAAAAAACGAATTTATAATTTGAAAATTATTTTTCAACATAATTTCCCTTCGTTCGTAAGACTAATACATTTATTCCAGTGCCATTATTCCGTCCCTGTAGCGGTTCTCAGTAAGATAAGATCTGCAAAATACCTCTCTACAGCTGCAATCATCTCTTGATTCAAAGAAAAACGCTGACCAGCATGGAAGAGTTCTAGTTTTGGAATGAGATAGAAGTCAGAAGGAGCCAAATCTGGGGAATAGAGTGGATGTTCCAACAATTCATAGTGCAGATCCCTTAATTTTTCCCATTGCCAAAACACCTTTGTGGGCCGGTGCATTGTCTGTGACGAAAGATGATTTTTTTCTTCTGCAGACTGGGTCTTTTCTCACGAATTTTTTCGCTAGTCTGGTTAAAAGATCGGAACAATATTCCACGATTTTTCTTCTACCCTTTTCAAGATAATAAACAAATATCCTTTAGCATTCCAAAACACTGGTGCCATGACATTTCCTGCTGATAGAACCGATTTTGTCGGCTTTAGCGCTGAACAGCTGACTTTTGTCCACTGTTTTGACTGCTGTTTGGATTCTGGTGTGTAATGGTGAATCCAAGTCTCATCCATAGTAATAAACTATGGACTCGACACACAAAATCAGTTTTATTCTTGTTAAAACGCTCCAAGCACTTCAGAGGTTTTCATGCGAGTGCGTTTTTGATCTGCTGTAAGCAAACGTGGCACCCACCTTGTGCAAAGCATTTTCATTTGCAGTTCTTCATGCAGAATATATCCTACACGTTCTTTTAAAATGCCTATAGTCACAGCAATTTCATCCACTTTGACTCGCCGGTTATCCAGTCGCTAGTCTGGTTAAAAGATGCACTTGATCAATGATTTCTGGTGTTGTTACACTTTTTGGATGCCCTTCACGTGGATCATCTTCAAGGCTTGTACGGCCACGTTTAAACTCGGCAGTCTATTTCTTAATTGTCGGCAACGAAGGAGAAGAGTGCCCATAAACTTTTATGAATTTCGAATGAATTTCTTTTGGCGTTAACCCTTTTACAAAGAATTTTATTAATTTCAAGGAATACAGACAACACTTTGCTTTAGACAGCTGTATAAAAAAAAAACTACTTGATAGAATGACTTGCAATTTCACATGGATGATTATGATAGATGTACCAACTTAGGAAGAGAAAAAAAAATTTGCCTCGAATCCCGGTCGAAGCCGAGAACTTTTCAGACCACCTTGTAGAAACTTGTAGAAGTTTCGATTGGAGAGCTTATGAGAATACGATCTTCGGCATCGGGATTGCCTTAGCTTGCACTACTAAAAAGACACTACTGTGTAGACGCCTTTTTATTAATTCTGTCGATTAAGGGCAGGGCCGGCCATCTCGGGAGTACGGTGGATGCAATGCACCCGGGCCCCACGATCGAGTGGGCACAGTCGGTACACATTTGCGGAAACGTATTATATTTCGAATGTATTTTTTTTTTTTTTGTTTGTTTTGTTTTCCTGTGCCAAAATCATTTCCAGGTAAGAGGTTTTACAATAGGTTTATTTCGAATCCTTTAATTTTTACCTTTGAAAAATATTTTACTGCCCCAAAAGGTTCCTTGCACCGGCCCCTTTATAGAGAAGGCCAGCCCTGATTAAGAGTTTACTGGTCTGACAGCTGTTTCAAATTGTTAGTTCTAATTGGAGATCAGGTGGAAACCTTAAAATAACAAGAATCCTCATTCAGTACCAAGGCTAGAAACCTTTGGGGCTGTAAAATATTTTGTATAAGTATGTTTTAAGTATATTCGGCTAAGAAATAAGTATGCATTTTAATTTTTCCTATTTATGTTTATTTTATATTGCCAAAATGAATTTTTAAATCTTCCTCGATAAAAATGGAAAAGAAAATTGTTTTTCCTAATTATAATAAATTTTGAGTATAGAGCTGTGATGCTTCGATTTGAAATAAATCAAATTATAAAATGGAAGATATTATGGAAACAATAGTCAAATATAGGAAGAAACGTATAAGTTTCGAAAATTTACTCGAGTTTGTAAGAACATCAGCTTTCTTTCTGGTAAACTTCCGAAAAAAAATTGTACATTTCTTTCGTTTGTTTCCATATTTCACTATGAAATATAGATATATCTGTAATATTGTCTGTGAGAATTTCTTATACATAAGATGCACTGCTTAGAAAGAAGTCAACCGGCAAGGAGAATCATGCCATGTAACGAGTCGCATGTTTCTAGCAGGTATAAATTGGAGGAATATGACGCTCCCAAGTCTCCTAGTGAAATGGATGCGAGAAGGGAACTGATGGAGATTGAAAGAGGCGTTGTGATAGGAAGCCATGTTGCAGGCCTATCTGTTCAGCAAATTGTTGACAAATGAGGCCATCTCAGGTAAACAATTAGTGATGGAAGCACAAGGAGTCAACTGAAAGTGCTACGTGGACGATCCACCACTCAGCGAATGTGACCATAGGGTGCTACGAAAGATAATATATTAAAAGCACCATCCTTCGTCCGGCACGTTGAATGCGGAGTTCCCGGCATCGACTGGAACCCGATCTCCGCAAAGACATTTAGAACCGAGGCTAACAATAGTAGGTTTCTGTGGTAGAACTGCAATGTGCAGTCCCCACATTACCTGAACCAAAATGTATCGTTTTCAGTGGTGCAAAGAGCACGTACACTGGGACATGTAAGCTTGGAAAGCTATGGTATGGAGTGACGATTTACGGCTACACCCTCTACCGAGCAGATGGATGGATGTGGCGGATGCCCGGTAAACATCTCTTACCATCTTGCATAACTTCAACTATGAAATGCGGAGGTGGAGGTGTGATGGTATGGTCCCAGATATCTGTGGTGCAACGAACACTGGACAGTGAAATGTGGTCTACTTTGTGGTATTTCTACAGAACTGACCATCGTCTCTTTCAACAAGATAATACACTTTAACACTTCTGCTGGTGTTACTGCATGATTTGTGGACCTGAGCATCTCCAAACTAGCTTTAACAGAGTCCTAACCTTAACCATATTGAACATCTGTAGGATGATCTGGAGATTTGGGTGAGGTCAAGGGACATCTGCCTCACAACAATCCTGGCCTCATTATCATTAAGAGACCTCCAGGGAGTCCGGAACTCATTGAGGAAGGCCACAATATTCACACCAGCTGTCATACTTGTTCTTGAATTCATTCACGCTAACTTGCATACACTCCAACGGCAATCCATTCCAATCACGCACTACTCTATGAGAGAAAAATCTAGCCTTAACTCCCTTCTTGACAGCATTCTCAACTTCCATATATGCCCTCGCATCCTTTCCCCAACCTATAAAGTGAAAAATTCCATCTACTGAAATTCCATATAACCCTTCAGAAATTCGTAAATCTCAATCATATCACCCATCTTTCCCCTGTGCTAGTGTGCACAGATTTGGTGATAATTATTTGCATGTGTGGATAATTTCTTGGTTTGGAAATGATAGTGACTACTGACGTCAAATATCTCAAAATTTTCTTCTATAAATATTCCGTTGTAGAATAAGAAAAGGAAATCCAGAGAAGATGTTTTTTCATCTCATAATGAATGTCATCAGGTTTATTGCACTGGCATGAGTTTAGTTCCCTCTAAAGAAAGGCTTATGCACTAGCATATTTGTAAAAAGTTTGGCTGCTGTTTCTTTTGTTGTTCTTTCGATATTAAAGATTCGCGAGGATGTGAAGCTGTTGCTGAGATTCTAGTAAAATTTTCTTCTTTCCGTCTGCAGTGGTTTTGGCTTCAGCAACTGACATCCGTTGTTTCAAGATTTGTTTTGATATAGCATATAATTTGTTCTATAATTTATGGAGATTGGTATGACACTGGTTAAGTGCATAAGAGGATGGCTGCTGGACAGATATCAAAAAGTAGTATATGGAGGAACTGAATCGAGGCGAAAACAGGACTTGTGGTGTTCTATTTTCGAATCCACAAGGTTCGTGCTGGGACCATTGCTGTTTAATTTGTTCATAAATCATATAGGAAATAACCTGAAAGGAAATATACAGTTGTTTGCTGATGATGCGAAATTAGGTAGAGTAATATTAATCAAGGCGATGTGGAGTGCTTCCAGGACGATTTACGAGGGTGATCTGAAAAGTTATCGAAATAACAATGAAAAAACTAATTTATAATTTCAAAATTATTTTTTATTTTTCAACGTAATCTCCCTTAAGACTAATGCATTTATTCCAGCGCCATTATCCATTCCTTGTTGTGGTTCTCAGTAAGATCTGCAAAACATCCCTCTACAGCTGCAATCACCTCTTGATTCGAAGAAAAACACTGACCAACGAGGAAGAGTTTTTTTGCTTTGGGAAGAGTTAGAAGTCAGAGGGATCCAAATCTGTGGAATAGAGTGGATGTTCCAACAATTCATAGTGCAGATCCTTTAATTTTCAATTTGCCAAAACACCTTGGTGGGCAGGTGCATTTTCTGCGAAGAAAGATGATTTTTTTTCTTCTGCAAATCGGATCGTTTCTGAAGAAATTTTTCGTCTAGTCTGGTTAAAAGATCGGAACAATATATTCGAGGTTTTTGTTGTACCCTTTTCAAGATAATAAACAAAAGGCCTTTAGCATCCGAAAACACCGATGCCATGACCTTTCCTGCTGATGGAACCGACTTCGTCGTCTTTGGCGCTGAACAACCAGCTTTTGTCCGCTCTTTTGACTGCTGTTTGAATTCTGATAACGGTGAATCCAAGTCTCATCCATAGTAATAAATCGACGCACAAAATCAGTTTTATTCTGGTTAAAACGCTCAACTGGTACGGTCACGTATAATTAGATCTCACTTAAGACTAATACATTTATTCCAGCAAAATTAGGTAGAGTAATAGTTAATCAAGGTGATGTGGAGAGCTTCAAGGACAAATTACGAGGGTGGTCTGAAAACTTCTCGGCCTCGACCATAGATGGCAATACTATCGACAAGATTTTTTTTTCTAAGTTGGTACATCTATCGTAAGCGGCCATGTGAAATTGCAAGCCATTCTATCAAGTAGTTTGTTTTATACAGCTGTTTGAAGCAAAAGCGTTCTCTGTATCACTTGAAACGGATAAAATTGAGTAGCGGTTATAAAATTCTTTGTAAAAGGTTTAACGCCAAAAGAAATTCATTCGAAGTTCATAAAAGTTTATGGCCACTCTTCTCCTTCGTTGTTGACAATTAAGAAATGGGCTGCCGAGTTTAAACGTGGCCTTACCAGCCTTGAAGATGATCCATGTGAAGGACGTCGAAAAAGTAACAACACCAGAAATTATTGATCAAGTGATGATATGGTATTGGATAATAGGCAAGTCCAAGTGCGTGATATTGCTGAGACTATAGGCATTTCAGAAGAACCTGTAGGATATATTTTGCATGAAGAATTGGAAATGAAAAAGCTTTGCACAAGTTGGGTGCTGCGCAAAGCATCCAATTTGTGAAAAGCTCACAGCAGATCAAAAACGCACTTGCCTGAAAATCTCTGAACGGTGCTTGGACGTTTTAACAAGAATAAAACTAATTTTGTGCGTCGATTTATTACTATAGATGAGACTTGGATTCACCGTTACACACCAGAATCAAAACAGAGTACAAAAGTCGGTTGTTCAGCTCCAAAGAAAACAAAGTCGGTTCCATTCAATTCAACTAGACGAATCAACAGCAGGAAAGTCATGGCATCGGTGTTTGGGGATGCTAAAGGCATTTTGTTTATTATCTTCGTTCGCTTCTTTTATTTTGTTGAAGCGAATTGTCGTCTGTCAGCACTATTCTGGTGTTTATTCCTTACGATATTCTTCTTAGGTAAGCGACCAGTGATGTTTTTATTTTAACTGTGCATAGTGTGATATTTAATGGCATCGAAGTGCTTGTGTTTGATAACTCATTTCTTGTTTGGTTTTAAGAGTCGAATAAAATAAACACACAATGAGTGAGAAAATGCAACCAAGGATCTTGCATTTCTTTGGTAATACTTCGCATAATCGTCAGTTGATCAATGAATCAGAGCCTCCACAACCCCCGCTAGGTACCATCAGGAAGGACATTACAACTGGAGGTGGAGAGAAGAAAAAGTTAAAGGTTTCACGAAAATGTGATGGGGACTACTTAAAGTTTGGATTTATTGAAGAACCTGGAAGTGAACTGGTCCACGACCGCTTCGTGTCGTGTGTTCTGAGATGATGCCATGAAACCTTCAAAACTTGCCAGGCACTTGCTGTCAAAACACTCAGATTTAGCTAAGAAGCCAGTTGAATATTTTCAAAGGATGCTTGAAAGTAGGCAAAAGCAAATAAGTTCATTAGCAAAAATGACTGTTGAAGAGTAAAGCTCTTCAAATCGCGAAAAGTAAAAAGCCGTATACGATATTGGAGAATTAATTAAGCCTTGCTTGTTACATGCCTGTGAAGAGGTTTTCAGGAAACAGGCTGTCCAGAGACTGAAAGTAATTCCTATGTACTGTGAAGTGCAGAATCGAAGATATTGAAAACCAAGTGATAGAAATGGTGAAAAATTCAACGTTTTATTCAATTCAACTCGACGCATCAACAGATAACTAAAAAGGCAGTTCTTTGTTTTGTGAGGCCTGAGTGTCATGGAGAGCTAAAGGAAGAACTCCTCTGTTCGCTCAACTTGCCATGTAGAACAACCGGCTCTGAGATTTTCGATGCATTTAATGGTTATTTACTGAGACACGGTATTGAATGGAAGAAATGGGTTGGGATATGCACAGATGGTGGCGCAAGCATGACCAGACATCTTTCAGAAGTTGATACAAAAGTAAAAGATGTTGGACACCCACACACCTTGTTTACTCATTGCATTTTACATCGTGAGCAACTTGCAGCAAAAAGAATATCTCCAGAACTGCACGAAGTACTCTCCGATGTAATTAAAAATGCAATTTTAATTACATCCGATGAAATTCTGCACAAAGCGCTCAATTCTCGAATATTTGAGGTACTTTGTGAAGAAATGGGCTCTCAATATACTTGTCTCCTTCACGCTGAGGCGAGATGGCTGTCGAGAGGCAAAATACTAACACGATTGTTCGACATGAGCAAGAAGTGAAGTTATTTTTCCAGCAACAAAATAAATCGAAATTTCTAGATCTCTTGTCCGACGATGATTGGCTAGCCAAGCTTGCATATCTGGCAGATATTTTTTCACTGTTAACTGAGCTAAGCACGTCCTTGCAAGGACAGCTTACGGACGTGTTCACACTGCGAGGTAAAATGAATGCATTTCAAAAGAATATATTGCTGTGGCAAATGCGGTTGGCTGAAGATCTGCAAATGTTCCCCAATCTTGATGAGTATATGAAAGAAGAGGATGTCAACCGACAGGTAATAACCATTGTTCGACAGCACTTATGGTCGCTCACAGAATCTTTTGCCCATTATTACTCAAAGGAAGTGGGTCACAGACATGGCAATACGTGGATAATGGACCCATTTTCGGCGAAAATTGAAGATAACAATTTGAACATGAAAGAAAAAGAAAGCCTAATTGATCTATCATCCGACGACTGTCTCAAAGCTAACTTTCACTCGTCCTCATCAAGAAATCATTTTTGGCTCTCCATAAAAAGTGAATACCCAGTGCTGAGTGAAAAAAGCCATCAAAATTTTGATTCCATTTGCAACGACCTGTTTGTGTGAAAAGACATTCTCATCTGTTATGGATTATAAACAAATACCGCTATCGGCTTGAAATAGAAACGGCTCTCCATGTTGCAGTGACATCATTGGAGCCAAGAATCCATAAACTTATTTCAAACGAGCAGCAACATATATCACACTAATGATTTTGTTATAATTAAACAAGTGCATTTCATATTAATAAAATGCAACTTTTATGATCATTATTTTATACATTTGTACCTTTTCAAAAAAATTCATGTTTGTGGTCCGTGAGGTCCAAAAGATTGGCGACCGCTGCTTTATTTCAGTGCTCTGTCCTTTAGATTTTTTTTCTTCTAAAATGGCCATTTTGTCCTTTATTTTGTGAATTGAAATAGTAAATTGAATATTGATGCCAACATATTTAAAGATTTAATTCATAAATTTTACCAAACCTGTATTGATTATTTAATTAACTGGGACAGCTCTTTCGTTGAAATGGAAGTGTTTGAATGGGGTTCAACTACGAGAAATCTCTCTGTGGGCGAAGATCGAGAAAAGTGTTTTGTTCACTTCCAGTCACTGGAACTTAAATATAAATGACGGTGAACTATTTGATGAAGTTTTATGTATTAAAAGGTATGTCACCAGTGAAAAGATCGAAGTATGGTGACAAAATGAAGAGTCCTGCCAACGTAGATGGGTTGAAAATTTTAAATATTTCGCAGATAAACATGTATCTTTTAAAACCATTTTAAAAATCGTTGAATTTTGCTTGTCTTTCTGGATCTAATGCCCACACTGAACGAATATTTTCATTATTGAACAATATGTGGACCAATGAAGAAACCCAATTAAAAATCGAAACATTGAAAGCATGCATTTATACCACACGGAACATGAATCGTATAGTTTTATGAATTTTTAAAACACCAAAAAATGCTATGTATATGCTTATATTTTATAAGCATATACATAGCATTTTTATAAAATTTATACATAGTTTTTATAAAATTTTAGTTTTAGTGAAACAAAGAAACGCAACCTGATTTAAAAAAAAAATCAGCTAACACCTTTTTATTCCCGTATACGGGGAGTAGGCGAGGCCATTTAGCCCTATCTAACTTTTGGAGACTGAGTGGGCAGTTCAATCTCCACTGGTACCAATCAGAGATAGATGGCCCAAGGATATCACTAATTAAGCAGTACACAGTGAAGAGAGACGGTTCAAATGTGCCGCCATCTCGTGGTCCCTAACCCTAACACAATATATTTAATGTCTGAAAAATAATGTGGGTTCTACGGTCGATTTTCTTGAGTTTACGGGACGAAAAACCCGCTTGCCCGTGCCAGAGACTAACTCGGGAACCGGTCGAAAAAAGGCTTAGAAAAATTTCCTCTAGTCGGCGACTAGACTCGAAACCAAGTCTTCCTTCGTGCGGCCAAGCGCCATGGTGTGCAAACGCCACATCCACTGAGCTACACAGGCTCATAAACGCAACCTGTTTCATTATTATTATGAAACAATTTCTGATTTTGTAAGTGGTGGTTTAAAAGTTCACATGGCATATTTCGGTAATTGGACCACATTTTTTTAAATAAGCTAAATAAAACACAACGAATTAATAAAAGACCCGACAAGTTTCGTAAGTCGTTTGACTTACATCTTCAGGGATAAAAGGTAACTTAAATTTTAAAACACAAAGAAATCATTAGTATTTGGTCCGAGGTCCAAATGTGGTCCAATCACCGGAATATGCCATGTGAATTTCTGATTTGTCCTTTATTTTCTCCAAAAAAATATGGTCACGGTAAGCATAGGGCCTCAACAATGGATCTCCACCTGACTCCTTTTTAAACAAAGGGATTGGTTTTTTCTCCTAGAGAAGAGAACACGGAAGAAAGAAAGAACCTTCACCAACACTTCTTTTAAGTAATATGGAGTGTTGTTAAAGGCTGCTGAATAGCCTTGTGACATTGTTTCTACTTCCTGAATTAGATTATTAGTTGACTGTGAAATTCACTTTCAAAATATGGCTGCTAGGATTTAGGATAATGAGATGGCAGCAGTTATCTGCTATACTCTTTTTCCCAATGCCTTTAAAATCGATAGGATATTCTTAGGCTAAGCCAGACTTGTTGGCTTGGTGGTTAGAGTATCCACTCTCCAGTCAAAAGGCTGTGGATTTGAATCCCACCTAGAGAATAAATGTTTGTGATTTCTTTTACCTTCAGATATTCATTCATACAATACACACTAGCTGGCTTAATAAAATGTATGTACTTTCACTGCAGCAATCCTACAGGCATATTTTCTACAAGAATACAATAGCAAAGGGAATTTTGAACAATTCTTCCTGTTGGCGGTTTAGTTTATTGGCACAAGAACAGCAACACATAAAGAAAAGTTGTAAACAATATGCATGTATAGAAACCAAGCCAAGTAATGCACTATATTCATATAAATAAAATTACAGCAAAGGTTCCAGTGCGGGAGATGTATAGAAATGTGAAGACAAGTATTCGGACCTGTCTGGGACAGACGGAAAGTTTTCAAGTAACAGTTGGCTTGCATCAAGGGTCAGCATTAAGTCCGTTTCTGTTTAATATTGTGATGGAGGTGGTGACGGAGGAGGTGAGAGATGCGCTTTGGACAATGTTGTATGCAGATGACAGCTTGCTGTGTGCAGATTCAAGAGAAGAAGCGGGAACTAAACTGGAAAGATGGAGAAAAGTACTGGAAGAGAGAGGTATGAGACTGAGCAGAAATAAGACAGTATATGTGTTGCACAGTGGGAGGCGGCGGCCAGGAAACAGATCTGGAGCTGGAAGGAAATGTCATCAGGAAGGTGAGGGACTTGAGATACTTAGGTTCAACAGTGGAAGAAGATGGAGGGGCTGAGAAGTGGGATGCAGGATACAAGCAGGTTGGAGGAACTGGAGGGAGATGGCTGAAGTGTTATGCGATAAGAGGGTGCCAATCAACCTGAAAGGCAAAATCTATAGGACAGTAGTGAGGCCAGCTATGAAATATGCTATAGAAACTGTGGCCCTGAGGAAAAATAATATCAGCAGGATGGAAGTAGCAGAGATGAGAATGATTAGGTGGATGTGCAGCGTGACCAGAAAGGATCATCTGAGAAACGACTATGTGAGGGGAACAGTGAAAGTTACGAACTTAGGAGCGAAGATACAGGAAGCAAGGTTGAGATGGTTTAGTCATGTGATGAGGAGGGAGGACGAATATGTGGGAAGAAGGGTCATGCAGATGGATGTGCAAGGAAGGAGGAAGCGTGGGTGGCCAAAGAACAGATGAAGGGAACTGGTAGAAGAGGACTTGAGGACGAAGAACTTGGATGTGGTGACAGCCCAAGACAGCAGGATGTGGAGGAGACTCATCATCAACAGTGACCCCACTTAAGTGGGAGAAGCTACAGAAGAAGACAGCAAAGGTTCCAGCAGTTAAATACTCAAAAAAAATTAGTAAACAATATGCATGCACAAAAACGTCAAGGTTATCATAGATACACTTCGCATCTATGATAAAATTGTAATACCATTGATATTACAATGAAATATATGATGGATACGAAGCGTATTTGATCCATAATGGCCGGTTAAGTTTCACAATGCAGTAACTACATATAAATAAAATTACTGCAAACGTTGCAGCAATACATAAGGTTAATTCTTCCTGTAGGCATGTAATCAGAACCTGAACTTTTGGGGGGCAGATGTCCCTTGACCTCACTCGATGCATCAGTTCATCCCAGATGTTCCCTAGGGTTGAGATCAGGGCACAGTGTAGGCCACTCAAGTATGGCAACGTTTATGTCCACAAAACAGTCAGTTACAGCAGCAGCTTTATGATACTGTGCATTATCTTGCTGAAAGAGACAATGGTCAGTTCCATAGAAACACAACAAAGTAGGAAGCATTGCATTGTCCAGATACCTCTTAGCATTCAATGTAGCTAAGATCACACAGGGTCGAGGCCAAACCAGGAAAAACAGAATCATACCATCGCACCGCCATTTTCGAATTTTATAGTTGGGGATTATACACTCTGGTAAGAGATGTTCACAAGGCATCTTCCACACCTACAGCTGTCTATCTGCTTGGTAGGTGTAGCTTAATTGGATATGGAAGCTTTCTAAGCTTCCAAGTTTAACTGTACATGCTCTTCGAACAACTGAAGACGCTGCATGTTGGTTCAGTTAACGTACGTTATTGCATATTTTAATCCTATAATGGAAACCCGTGTTGTTAGCCTCGGTTCTGAACGTTTTTGTGCAAATTCATGTTCTAGTCGATGCCCGAAATTTTGCATTCAATGTGTTGGCCAACGAATTCTGGTTTGTACATATCCTTCATAGCAACCTATGGTCACATTTAGTGAGTTGTTCACTATGGTAGCACTTGCAGTTGACTCCCTGCACTTCCAGCTCAATATGGTATTACTGATTGTTCTGGGATTCCCCAATTTGCTGAACAAATAGGCCATGCAAACATGGCATCCTATCACAATGCCTCTTTCAAACTCCATGAGTTCCCTTCTCACAGCTATTTCACCTGGATCCACTTGCACCGACTTTGGAGCATCATATTCCTCCAATTTATACCAGCTGCAAACATGATTCGTTATATGGCACGATGCACTTTGCACATTGGGGTGTCCTTTGATTTCTTTTCAAGTTGCGTATATATACTCTCTCATTATATAGTAGGTCACCTTTGGAGTAGACCCAACTCTCTTGCATTTAGAGAGGCCTTCACTCAGCAGTGGGGAAGAAATAGACTGAATACCACAAACTAACGTGACTACCTAAATAGTTCATTACTCTTTTTCTATTTACACAGTATAGCCCCCCCCCCAAAAAAAACAGCACTGAATAACTACAATATACGGAGAAAATGGGTTTATTAATAAAGAAATATGTTTACACATATGTACATCGACAACTATCGGTGGAATCTTAATTGAATAAATATATATATATATATTATGGAGAAAATGGGTTTATTAATAAAGAAATATGTTTACACATATGTACATCCACAACTATCGGTGGAATCTTAATTGAATAAAGCATTAACGATGTTAGATCATGTGCTTAAATGGGCACCTTGTCTTTCAAAGCAAATTTTGTATTGCATGCAAAGGTTCTCTGTCATCTTGGAGAACAAGGCTTTGGACATAGATAACTTTATTCATCAAGGTTTGAAGGCAGGTCTTGGTGGAATACCCATTTCTTCAACATACCCGAAACAATGTCCAGTGATGTGAGATCAGGAGAACGTGAAGGGTATGGGAATTGTGTGAACCTCAAAATGAGCATCCATAGCATGTTCCTTAAAAAAAAAAAAAAAAAAAAAGCATTACGAGTTGAAGTTTCTTTGATCGTAATCTAATTGAAGTGTTTTGCTTCTGTAAGCTTCTTAATACGACTGATGTGCCTACCTGTTTAAAGTTCATTCCAAGGCAGGCTGGCTCCATAGTTTATACCATTCATTCAGTAAATGAGCCAACGAGCGTCTTTTCCTATTTTTTTTTTTTAAATTAATCATGATTGTCCACGATTAAAGCATCGAAACGTAAGGAGGAACGTCCTGGCCTAATTATTATATTCAACAAGAAATGCACATTGATAAATACGACACGTTCTTTGTGCAGATTAAATGCAAAAGGTTATGAAGGAATAAAGCGCTCTGCAAGTGTAATATGATAGGTTACCGTCCTGTTGGAATACCGGTGTACATAATGAAATTTTTTTTTGCACGAAACATTCCATGGAAATCCTGGGTGAACAGAACCGACACATTATTAATGTAGCATTCGGTATTCAAGGTCATGGTCACACCACCCTCTTCAATGAAGTAAGGCCCAATCATGTCAAAGCTGGAAACTGCACACCATGTGTAGACCTCCTCGCTGTGGTTTCTCTTGAACAAATTCAGGTCTCAAGAAACCTGTAGGACATTATGGAGGGACAGATCTTCATAGACATTGGCCAGCATGCATGTACAGTATTCCTGCCATGCAGTGTAATCTGTTGCAGTTAAACACTAACCTACCTAAATGATGTATGAAAGGGCACCTATCTCCTTAAGGATTCTCTGTAGTGACCACCTCAGCATCCAAGTTTTACCATTGTTTGATGACTGTGCTAGTCTCCGAAACACATTATTTTCCCGAGATTCTCATGCGTTAACAGTTCGTGGTCTTTCCAAACGATCCCTGCATTGCAACAGAATACTCCTAGTACATTGGAACCTCTTGATTAAGGCAATGATGACACTATTGCTTGGACCACACTTACATAAACAACAATCAAACTGCTCACGGACATGTCATGTTTCGACCATTTGCTCCGTATGAACAAAAATAATGCTCAACAGTAAATGCCTTTTCTTCCGATGCCAACACCAATGCTACAGTTAAATGTAATGGCATAGATTCCACGTGCTCTTCTATTAAAGTGCATGCAGTCGAACAGCATGGTGCGTACTGAAGGATGTGTCAAAGTGCAGCACTGTTTTTCGCCATACTGCAGAAAACCCAAACATACATGAAGATGTTTATATGAGCAATCATATCACCTCCTTTTTCAATAGTATGGCTTCCTCAAAGCACTTACAGACAAGGGCTATTTGTTCAAATGATACAATAATTGAAAATTAGCTCAGGTTACCTTCCCAACATTTAGTCAATGGCTACAACCCTTATAAAATATTACCTACATGATCCCCCTTCCAATCCCTCCTGAAATCAACACCCAAGCTCACAGCAAAACCATCCTGCCCCTTATAGAGTACAACAGAAAAGATAGCTGAAGTTCTCAAAAAACATATTCATGTTCTCTGAAGGATCATCTTCATCTTGCACCTTATCAGTGTGTAAAGTTTCTTGTGCCTGCAGCTTGGCTAACTTTGGGCAGACTACATCAGCTGACATCCATCTTGAAGATCAAAAATGACATCTGTATGGCAAATCAGGACTGGCATATCATGTTTTGATGGCTACTCATCACACATGATCGAAAGAATATATCTTTGCTAAATAGAATACTCTACTCTTATATTTTGCATTTCTGTTAAAAAAAAAACCCACTCAAATTTCATAAGATAGAAACAGCAGTCTTCAAGATGGTTGATTAGTTAACCTTGATCATCAGAACAGTTAATGAAACAATTCTTTTCTTACATCCATTCCATTCAGCTTAGATAACATGATACAATATACATGTAGGGTCCAAATTCATCTCGTCTTCATGACAATCAATATGCAAAGAACAAGCAAATTCTTATTAATATATCAGACTTCTATTTCCCTTAGGTGCTGTTCACTAGTTCTGCCAACACATTTTTCGTGAAATATGATAGTTTTTTTTTTACAAGAGTTTATGAGAGATGAGAATGTTTTCTTTTAAACAGCGCATGTACAATGAAATACAAAATTTTTAAAACTAATTTTAATAATTAGTTTTAAATTAGTAGAATCTGCTTATTGTGATCGCGGATAATATTATCAATCGGCTATGTTATCAAATTCAGTCAGTCCCAAAACGCACCATTTAAAATGAATTAAAAATAATCAGTCTATTATAATTAAAGTTCCGGTTATTGTTATCAAAATCCTCGAATGTTTAGCTTTTTGTGTCTCAGAATTCTAAGAAACAAGGGTTAATCAGGAGAAAATTTTATAAAGAACATTTGTCGAAATCTGACTTTTTTTGTTAATTTTTCTTTAATCTTATCTTCCAGGCATATGTAGGTGGGTAATCTTAATCTTCCGTAAATTTTAAATCTTCCAGACAAATGCAGGGGGTGGGGTTATAAATAGTCTAATTGTGATTTTTCGAGTTTATTTTTGTGCTCTCTTTCAATAAGTGAATTTGACTTTAAGTGCTCGTTAAAACAGCCCTTGACATTATGGCAGAAGCAAGTAAAAAACTTAAAGATTTATCTTTTCAAGAAAAGCAAAGAATTTTTTTTTGGAGTGCTATGATAAGTTGCCCAAAATGAGTCAGTGTAGTGCAGCTGTACATTTAAAATTTTCACAACCACTCTTGTATAAGATCTTAAAAAACAAAAAAAAAAAAACAAATATTGAAACTTCAGCTCTTACTAATGAGAAGATAGATCGGAAGAGATCCTGATCTGGTAAGGATACTCAAGTTGAATCAGAATTAAAAATTTGGTTTAGTAATGTTCGTGAAAAAGATGCTTCAATTAATGGGACTTTGATGTGTCAAAAAGCAGAAGCACTTGCAAAAATAATGGGCAAAGAAAATTTCACCGCAACTGATGGATGGTTTAACAGATGGTAAAAGTGTGAGAATATTGTATATAAGGGCATTCATGGTGAAGGAAAAAGTGCTGATTTTTTTATCAGCTCACGCGTGGATAGACCAAATGGCAAAAATTATTGCTGAATATTCTCTCGAAGATATTTACAATGTAGATGAAACAGGACTATTTTCCTGCAATACTGAGCATACTTATTTGTTTAAAAATGAAAGTACTAAAGGATTTAAATCTTCAAAAGAGCGAATGACGGTTCTTTGTTGTGCTAATACGAGAGCTCCTAGTGATTGGAAAAAGTAAAAATCCTCAGTGTTTTAAAAGTGTCAAAAGTTTGCATGTTGACTACTGTGCAAATGCTTGGATGACTAACGACATTTTCAACAATTGGTTAGTAGTGGGATCTTAAATTAAAGTAAAAAATTGTCTTGTTATTAGACAACTGCACTGCACAGAAACAATTTATTGTTAAAGAACATCAAAGTAATTTTCTTGCCTTCAAACACTATATCGTTAATTCAACAATGTGACCAAGGCATCATATGAGCTTTTCAAGCTTATTATCACAGGGAAGATCATGTGAGAATTATAGCTGAACTTGATTATATAAAAGACCAATCTGATGCAAGTGCATTTGCAAAAAAAGATTTCCCTTCTTGATACATTGCATTTGGTAGCAATATCATGGAAGCAAGTTTCAGAGAAGACTATTGAAAACTGATTCCAAAAAAGGTGGAGTTTTTAAGACAAACTCTGAAACTCCTTCTTCCGAAGAAGGAGTTTCAGAGTTACAAATGTATCTTACAAATATCTTACAAATGAAAATTTTGATAAAACACCAGACAGTATGTCAAAAGAAGAATTTGAAAATTGGTTGGATATTGATAACACCTCAAAGGAGTGGCTACAGCGACAGTGTCAGGAATATGTCAAGCCACTTCCAATGAGAAGTTTAAACTAGTAGAAGAAAGTGAAGCTAATACAAGTATAGAAGAACAAATTTTAGACGCTCCATCAACTATTGCCCAGATGCAAGAAGCTTTACGAATACTTTGTGGCGGTGTGAAACATAGAACAACAAACTTCAAAAGGCATAATGAGTATGAGCAATTTATTCATGAACTACTATATTCAAAGACACGACAGGCAACACTAGATAAGTTTTTAAAATAAATTTTGTTGTTGCTTATTAAAAAGTTTATAACAATAAATTGAAATAAATGATGCAATTTTATATATCCTTTGCTTAATGTTATCAGCCAGTTATTCTCATCGAAAAGCGACTGTCCCAAAGTGATCACAATTAGCGGCGTCTACCGTATCTCATTGTGAATTTGATGTAAGAATTCTGTAACTATGAATTACATTATCAGGTATGATGAAGACAAACACATAAATTACATCTGCAAAATTTGTTGAATATTTAATTAATTATTGGAAATATAAAGCAGTTGGAAAATACATTAACTGCAGTTGCCTTAAATCCAAATCAACATGTCCTTATTTTGAATGACATATTTGGCACATTTTTTTGAAGAGCAATGGAAAAATCTGGTTTGTCAAGTTATTTTAACAAAAGACTTTATTTTGAGAACTGCTATACATATTTAAATATTAACAAAACCAATTGGTTTAATCAGAAGAGGCTTAATTTCATACATAATAGCACACAGATTTATCAAAATAATAAAATCAGGCTATCAAAAATTTTAATCACTTTAATTTTCTGAATATTAAAATTCAACAGGGTTGTAAAAATTGTAAATTTACAAATCAAAATAAAAGTCATCATTCTGCTTGCTATGTACATATCTCATAAAGTTCTTTCTGATGATCCGGTGTTGATCTGACCCTGGCCTTTATTAACATCACTGATACAAACCCACTGGCCATCTAATGACTCCTTCCAAAGACTTACCTTAAAAATAACAATTGTAGTTGGTTCACAATAAACTATGATACACATATACCATTAATTACTGTGTTTTAACTAAAAAAAAAAAAATTGCATTATACTACAGTAAGTTATCAGTCGAAACATAATTGAAAACTTGTTTTCAATTATGTTATACATAAACATATACATTGTCTCTCTCTGTTGGTAAGCAAAAAATATGGCTTAATTCTTGATGAAAATGCTAATCCATCATCATCATCATCAAATTCCTGCCATGTACCCTCAAGGGGTGTACAGGATATGACAGTACTACTGAAAAAATTACATCATTACTAACTTCCTATCTACAATTTTCCTCCAAATCAGTCTGTTACTTGTCAAGACTCCAACATTATCAGATCTTATATTTCTATCGTCTAAGGCACTTTGTACCGTATCAATCCACCTATATCTTGGTCTTCCTCTGGGTCGTTTTCCTGCCAACCTGGCAGAGAACACTTGTTTTGCTAATCTTTCCTCTCCCATTCTATTTAAGTGACCATACCATCTGAGATTAGCTCTGCTAACGCATTCCTGGATGCTGACAATTTCAAGTTCTTTCCTAATATCCTCAATTTTTAATATGATATTGCCATTGATGCCATCTGTTCACGCCTCTAATCTTTCTCAGGACTCTCATATCTGCGGTCTCTAGTCTTTGGTCAAGTGTTTTACTTCTGACCCAGCTCTCAGATCCATAAGTTAAAATTGGTTTGAACACAGTCTTGTATACAGCTAATTTAGTGTTCCGACTAATTTCTTTCTTATTCCATATGAATTTATTCAATTGACTTCCCACAATACCAGCTTTGCTAATTCTGTTGTCTATTTCTATATTTAGTTTACCATCTTCAGTAAAAATTGTGCCTAAGTAGCTGAAATGTTTTACTTGTTCCACAGGTTCTCCATTCACAACACAGTTGACATTTTCAATGATTCTGCCTATTTTCATTGTCTTTGTCTTTTTATTGCTGACCTTCATACCATATCTATTACAACAGCTATTCAATTTAGTCAGAGAATCTTGCAGACTTGTAGCGGATTTATTTAGAAGTATAACATCATCCGCATAAAGCAAAGAGCTGACATTAACATCTCCAATTTTGATATCAGGTTTAATACTACATTCCTTCATAATGTGATCCATATAGATAATGAATAACAGAGGGGATAATGTACATCCTTGTCTCACACCAGATTTAACATTAAACCATCTTCCTGTACTTCCTTCAATTCTAACTGCTGACTCACAACTCAAATAAAGACTAAGTATTGCTTGATATAATGCCCCATTGACACCATATAACTGCAGCGTATTGAATAGCTTCTCTCTTGGCACCTTATCATATGCCTTTTCCAAATCGACAAAACTTAAATACAGATCTTTGTTATATTCCCATGCTTTCTCGACTATTTGTCGTAAAGTGAAGATCTGATCCTGACAGCCTCTATTTGGCCTGAATCCAGCTTGTTCTTCACCAAGCTTTTCTTCCACAATTCTTCTCAACCGTTTCTCAAGTATACTTGCATAGATCTTGCCAGGAACACTCAGTAGGGAAATACCTCTGTAATTCTCACATTCAGTTTTATTTCCCTTTTTATACATGGGTACTATGAGAGCTCTACTCCAATCATCGGGAATTCGTCCCTCTGTCCAGGCTTTCTGGACTATGCAGTGCAGCCACTGTAAGACTCTTATACCACCATACTTCAGCATTTCTGGTCGAATATCATCTACTCCTGCTGCCTTTCCACATTTCAAGCCTTTCATGGCTTTTTCTACTTCAAGTATGGATATGTATTCCTGACTGCATGTCTGGTCAGTGTTTTTTATCACTGTGCTGTCATCACTGCTTGTTTCATTTAGCAGTTTTTCAAAGTAATTACTCCATACTTCAAGGATATCGTTTTCTCCTGTTTTCATTTCACCTTTATCATCTCTAATTCCTTTTACAGCACTCTTTCCTCCATTCCTAAGCTTCTTCAACAACCTCCAGAATATTTTGCCACCTTCTTGATATTTATTTTCTATATTCTTGCCAAAGTCCTCCCATGACTTTTGTTTAGCTAGTTTTACACACTGTTTAGCTTTCTTAGATTTGTCTCTGTATTCTGTAAGAGTAAAAGCTGACTTATTTGCCAGGAACTTTTGATATGCTTTCTTCTTTTCCCTCACTGCCTCTTTAACTTCCTGTGTCCACCAGGGAGTTCTGATTTTTTTATCTTTGCACACAACCTCACCACATGCCTCTCTGGCAGAATCAATCAATGTTTCCTTCAGAGTTTGCCACTGAATCTCCAAGGTTTGATTCCTGTTCTCAAACTCTTTCATTTTCTTTTCAATAATATTTCTGTATTTTAGTCTACAGTTTACATCTGAGAGCTGCTCAACTTTTATTCGCTTTAAAACTTTCTTACATGTTATTCTTTTCAATATCAAATTCAATTTTATCCTGCTCAAGACTAAATAGTGATCACTTCCAATTTCAAATCCTCTGTACACTCTGGTGTCCTGCACCAGGGAGAAAACATCACTATCAACAATAACATAGTCAATGAGACTTTTCTTATTCCTAGCCTCTTCTCTCCATGTGAATTTGTGCACATTTTTATGTTGGAAAATGGTGTTAGTAATAACCAGTCCATGTCCTGAGCAGAAATCCAACAGATAATTGCCATTATTATTAGCTTTGCTCTTTTCTCCAAATTTTCCCAAAATATTTTTGTATGTCTCACAATCATTTCCTACTCTACTATTTAGATCTCCAACAAGCACCAACTTTTCCTTTTTCATTGTGTCAGTTGCTTTTTCTAAAGCCTCAAAAAATTCCTCCACTTCTACCTTAGTAGAACCTTCTGTGGGACCATAGGCACAAATAAGTCTCATTGTCCAGTTCCCCATTCTCATATTTGCCCACATTACTCTACTTGAGACTGACTGCCATTCAAGAAGATTAGCCTCGTATTTTGTGTTGAATACTATGGCTACTCCTTCTTTTCCTTGATTGTTATTGCCTGAATATAACATTTTGTATTTATTGCTCAGAAAGATCTCACCAGTTTTAGTCTTTTTTGTTTCAGTCACCCCTATTATGTCGATCTGGTACTTATCTAATTCCTCAGCTAGCTCCATTTCTTTGCCATTCAGGCTTCTTACGTTGATAGTACCGATCTTTAACTCTGGTGATGTTGAGTTGGGGTTTATTTTCAGATTTGTTCCAGTAGCTGACTTTTCGCTGTTCGCCCTGGTTCCCTGGCGAAAACAACGGGGGCCTTGTTTAACCGGGTGACGCCCCAGCCGGCATGAAATTTTGTCATGTTGTACCATCATTTTTTATTTTGGTTTAACCAATAAGAATACAATTTGGTCGGCTAAATCCCAAATTGCCAGCCCATCCTCATTCGTTCAGTATCAAAGTAGATACCCAACAGGGTGCACCACGAGAAGGTGAGGATTGGACATTAGGTCAGAAGCCCTGGTCGGTTCTCCGCATTCCTTTAAAGGCTATGTGGAGGTCTCCTCTCAGTTATACAGCTTTGACCTTTAAGCACCCCAAAAAATGCTAATCCAAATAAAACAATTCTGAGTGGCCAAATAAGGATTTTTTTTAAAAGTTCCTTAAAGGAACTTAAAAAAAAATGTACACATTTTTTTTTAAAGGAATATATTTTAACAAAACAAATTAGATTGGTATAAGCAGACTCCTGGGGTAGAACTGACTACTACCGGTTCATCCCCAGGTGGCGGATCAGGGAACAGCCTTTAGATATGGAGGTTAGCTGCGATATAAGCAGAGCAATCTGGCAAATAAGCAGCCATGGACCAACAGCGGCTGAGCTATCAGGGCGTGGGGGAGCAGAAGTGGCAACTTTGTCTCACTGAAAACTTCACAGCCCAATGACAACTCGGTGACATGGTGAGTAGTGCCGCCATTAAATAAGCACCTGCTGGGGCCACTGCCCCTGACAGTGGGAAGCAGCATTATCAGTACTGACACAAGGTTGAGGCCAAATGATGACAGAAAAGCTTGTGATCAGAGATTTGCAGATGGCAATATGATTATGTTATGTACATCTGTAACACTGCGAAGCAGAAAGTAAATGGAGAAACTACTGCTCTACCTTATCTACAGAACAACCACCATGGCAAGCAAACTCTTAGGATTGGCCCTGAGTTCCCGGCATCCCTTAAATGGGACAGGGTGCGAAGAATCTCCGGGCTCAAAATGGTGTCCACTTTTAAAATTGCAACTTGGAATGTCAGAACTCTATATGAAACTGGCAAATTAAGAAATGCCACAAGAGAAATGAACAGGCTGAGCGTCCAGATTTTGGGAATTTGCGAGACAAGATGGCCAGGATCTGGAAAGTGTCAATAAGATAATATGACAATGTATTACTCTGGGAATGATGAGAACGAACATCGACATGGTGTAGCTGTAATAGTAGATGAAGAAATCAATATATCAGTAAAATTGGATCCCATTTTCTGAAAGGATAATGCTGTTGGGAAACCCCGTGAATATAAATATCATCCAAGCTTATGCACCCACAGCTGACAAAAGTGAAGATGTTGAAGAGTTTTATGAACACCTAAAAGAGATTAAAAACCTAACAAAGAAACATGATATAAATATAGTGATGGGTGACTTCAATGCAAAAGTGGGCAGAGGGGGTGATGGAGAAATTGTTGGAGAACATGGCTTAGGCACCAGAAATGATAGAGGAGATCGCCTTGTCCAGTTGTGTCAGGAAGAAGTTCTAACAATAGCAAATACATGGTTTAAACTTCCACCCAGAAGACTGTACACTTGGAAATCGCCTCAAGATAACTGGCATAACATTGTCAGAAATCAAATTGAATACATACTGATAAATAAAAGATTTCACAGTAGTATAAAGAGCGCAAAGAATTATCCTGGAGCAGATATCTCATCAGACCACAATCCCATAGTTGCAGAAATACGCCTTAGATTAAAATCAGCTAAAAATCACAAAAGAAAAAGAAAATTGATGTAGAAAAACTAAAAGACCCAAAGATAAATAAAAGTGCCAAGACACAGCTTAATCTGTGATTACAACGGATTAACATAGTAGAAAATAAAAGAGTGGAATCTCTTTGGAATAGCTTAAAGAATGCCATCGTAACAACAAGTATTGAAGAAGTAGGTTATGTGAATAATGTAAAACAACAGGAATGAATGACAAATGAGATTCATTCTCTTATTGATACAAGAAGAATGTACAAAAACAAAAACCTAGCCAGATATACAAAAACACATATCATCAAGAAAAAAATAAAGAAGCCAAGGAAAACTGGATGAAGAATTTATGTACTGAGATTGAACTGCTTCAGAAGAAACATGATAATTTCAATCTGTATAAGAAAATCAACGAAATTTCCAGAAAACTCAGGAAAAAAAAGCAAACAGTGTCTCTAAGAGACAAAAGTGGAAAAATAGTTCTAGAAGAGAATAAAGCACAGATTTGGATAAAATATGTAACAGATCTTTTCAATGATACTAGACAGAAGCCTATAAATATAAAAGATAACATTCAAGGACCAGCAATTATGAAATAGAGAATGCTATAAGATCAAGTAAAACAGGAAAAGCCAGTGGACCAGTTGGTGAGCAAACAGAATTTTTGAAATTAATAGAACCAGATAACATCAAGCTTCTTGAAAAACTATTTAATAAAATATATGAAAGTGATGAATTTCCATCAGATTGGCACAAATCTACATTTATCACTATCCCAAAGCGAATTCCTGTGGCGACTTCCGACTTATTAGTCTAATGAGCCAAACATTAAAATTATTTTTGAAAGTAATTCAGAATCATATTCATAGAAAAAGTGAAGAAACTCTAAGCAAAACGAAATTTGACTTTCGGAATGGTTTTGGTACTAGAGGGGTCCTTTTCTGTGCCCAAATATTGATACAAAAATGCATAGAAAAAACAGAAATCTGTCTTTCTGTGTTTCATAGATTTTGAAAAGCATCAACAAAGTCAGACACACTAACTTAATAGAAGTCCTTCAGCAAATAGGGCTAGACGAACAAGACATAAGACTAATAAGAAATCTGTATTGGAATCAGTCAGCTACCATTCAATTAGACAACATTACCACCAGTGATATTAACATCAAAAGAGGAGTGAGACAAGGATGCATGCTCTCACCACTCTTGTTCATCATATACGCAGAGGTAATCTTTAAAAAGGCATTGGAAGAATGTCCAGAGGGAATCGCAATAAATGGAAAGATTGTTAACCACCTATGATATGCAGATGGCACCGTGCTAATTACAGATAACATTATGGATCTCCAAAACTCATTGATTATAAACATCAACAAGACAAAATACATGGTCATCAGCAAACATCCAACCTCATCAATGAAACTAACACTCAATGGGAAAAATATCGATCAAGTGTCAAGATATAAATATCTTGGTTGCTGGTTTAATGAAAGGTGAGATCCTGAAATAGATATAAAGACAAGGATTGAAGTTGCATGGCAGTCCTTCATGAAAATGAGAACATTATTCTGCAATAAAGACCTAAACATGGAAGTCAGATGCCGAATGCTGAAATGCTACGTGTGGTCTAATCTGCTCCATGGAGTTGAAACATGGACGTTGAAGGCAACAACCATCAAGAAAATTGAAGCATTTGAGATGTGGCTATACAGAAGAATGCTAAAGATATTATGAACAGAAAAAATTACCAATGAAGATGTCTTAAAATCCATTGGCAAAGCTAAAAATCTTGTACAAATAATCAAGAAACGAAAAACATCATGAGAAACAGTAAATACCGACTTCTATAAATTATTTTGGTAGGAAGAATTGATGGCAAAGGAACTAGAGGAAGAAAAAGAATATCATGGTTTGACAATATCAAACGTGGACAGGAAAGAGCAGCACACAACTGCTCCGATTAACGCAAGAACGCAGTTTGTTTGCCAAGATGGTCGCTGACCTTTGATAGAAGATAGCGCCATAAGAAAAGATAAGCAGACTGGTTTAGGTAGACTTGATTAAAGATGATATTTAAAATTTATGAAACAAATTTTGGATTTCTTGAAATTATTTCCATGTAGCTGAAAGATTAAAAGTAATAGAAGAAAATCTCCTTTTTAAAAAAGGAGATTTTTCAAAAAAACTTCAAATTAAATGTTTACATTAGCTAATTCAATTTTGTTATAAAATATAATTAAAGAAAAACATACCAGAAATTCTTTACAAGGATGATGATGACCTATCTGATACACTTTTTGAATTGTTTACATGAGAGATTTTATCATATACAGGGTGTTCGGGATAAATTTGACATATTTATAATTAATTATATTTTTCCGTAAGTTACATGTATTAACACACACTTCTCTTCATTTAAAAGTTTGGACCCTTCTTCATTCATATACAAGATGTCAGAAAGGATGGATAGCTGGAACCCACCTGAATCATGGAAGAGAATAACTTGTATCATGATGATTCGTGCCCGCCATCAAAATAAGGATATTACGACTGCTGCCCAATGCTCCCTGAATACAGTAAAAACAATCAGGCATGAACTAGAGACTTGCAATGGTGACTACGAGGATGTAGCAAGAAGAAAGATCCCTAGCAGACGATCTGATTGCGTTCGTACAGCAGAATTCCTCGCAAATCTGCAGGAACAGGTGTTGAAGAACCCTGGCATTGGAATTCGGGCTTTGTTCGTGGAGTTGCTAACTGTAGTCAAGCCCTGGATAACAAGGGTAGCCAATGGTAGGCCGTATGTATGGCAGCAGGATTCGGCCCCTTGCCACACCTCTGGGAAAAGTCAAAAATGGTTGTCTGAAAATTTCTACGACTTCACCAGTCCAAATGTTTGGCCTCCAAACTCCCCAGACCTTAACCCCATGGATTATTTTGTATGGGGCGCAGTTGAAAAAGACACCAATCGCACTTCCAGTAATACAAAAGCCCAGTTAATGGATAAAATTAAAACAGTTTTTGCGGCCCTTCCCAGGGAGACTGTAGCATCAGCTTGTTCGAGGTTCCGAAGCAGAATTGAAGCTGTGATCGATGCTAATGGTGGTTATTTTGAGTAAATCTTGTTGATAGTATTGTAATTAACTCTGCCTGTAATGTTTTTTTGTCAATTCATTAAATTTAATAGATACAAAGAAGATTTTCTTTTTCCTTACGAAACTGTCAAATTTATCCCGAACACCCTGTAATTCATATGGTAATATATGGCAAGAATATTATATAGTAAAACACAGAGAAAGAACAAAAATTAAAATTTCAAAAATTCTGAAAATCTATATTATACATGTCAGCCAGCAATAATAAGGATGTACTAACCATTTCAAATAAATCAGATTATGAAGGGTAAAAGAAGAAAAGAAGTTATGAGTGTGTCATGAGGCTTTAGTTTGGGAGTAGAGGAGAATGTAATGGTTATATGGCTGCAGTCAAGATTAGGCAGAGTCTGTGCATATTTATTGCATACTATTTGGTTCTTTAGCTAAAGACTGAGGAATGTAATTTGCTTTTGTTTTCTTGAAAAGCAATATTCAGTCTTGGGATTTTTGTTGATATTTTGTTTGTGGTTTCAGTGTAAGCAATCAAATATAGAGATAATGCAATCATGGTGATGTTCAATTAGATGTGATTTTAATGAACAGACAGTGGATATGATATAGCTGGTATTGCATCCAGGATGACAGTTGAATTTGCAGACATTATGACATAGTAGTATATTAGATAACATTATTGTAGTTTTATGTTTTAGTAAGTTTTATAATTTATTATTGGTAGCGAGGACAATTTTGTAACTTGAATGTTTGAAGATAGGTTTGATAATTTTATCTAAATGTTATGGATATATGGGAATGTTTGGTATGTTGATGGGGGGGGGGGGGGATGATTCTGGGCTGAATGGAGAGCATATTCTATGTACTGTTGAGGATACTGCTGGCTCTGGGATTTAGATCATCTGGTTCATTAAGTATTTGTAAGTGCTAATCATTAGTTGTTTAATATGGCACATTTTTTTTTATAAAGCAAGAATGATAGGATGAGAAGTGCAAGTAATTTCCAGTATTTGTAGAATCATAATATACAGCATTTTTCACCTTATGTGTTTTTTTGAACCTAAAATTTATCTGAATGTGTCTTATAAACCAGGTGCATCTTACATTGTCTTATTCACTGATGTGTTTTTTTATGTATGTGCAGTTGCGGTGCTTCACTGCTTGTTGGTAATGCGTGATCAGTTTGAATAGTTGCATGGTTGTTACTGGTCACCCACTTAAACTAGTAATTAATACATTATTATATTTAGATTTTTTTAATAATCCATGGATTCTACAAAGCACAGACATAGCTATACAGTTGTGTTTTAGCATAGTGTGATTGAGTATGCAAAAAAGAATGGCAACAGGGCAGCAGAGCAGAACTTTGGGCCTCTACCTACAGAAAAAATGGTAAGAACTTGGGGGAAACAAGAGCACCAATTAATATAAGCAAATTCTGAAAAACATAACCTCAGCAGGAAACTGGCAAAGTGGCCCAAAAATTGAAAATGAATTAAAAGCTTGGATAATAGATCAAAGAAGATCAGATTGCCGTGTATCTGCAAAAATGATTATTCAATGAGCAAAATTATTTGCACCAGAAAGAAATTATCATTGATTTTGCAGGGTTGCCATCATGGTGCTTTAGATTTATTAAGAAAAATTATTTATGCATTGCTTGAAAAATATCAAAAAAGCCAGACAAATTTAAAAATAAAATTGAATTTCACAGATTCATCATAAATGCTAGAAAACAAGACAATTTTGAATTTTCACAAATAGCTAATATGGATGAAGTGCCTCTGACTTTCCAAAGTTAAAAAATAATAATACTTCTGGTGCACCCCTTGTGGGTACATATCAGGAAATTGATGATGATGATGAAACTTCCAGTCATGAAGAAAACCACCAATACTGTTGTTTTGTCGTGCTGTCAGATGGAACAAAATTGATACTTTTTTAATTTTTAAAAGAAAAACAATGCCCAAAGACATTTACATTGATCTTCATCCAAAGGGATAGATGGATGAGGAAGGGATGAAGTTATAGATAAAGAAGGTGTGGTCCAGACAACTGGCAATTTACATTAGAAACCTGCTTTGTTAGTATGGGATCAATTTAGATTGCATAAAACCAAAGCTGTTAAGAATGAACGTCACAAAATGAACACAAAAATAGCTGTAATCCCAGGAGGACTCACCTCACTTCAATCTTTAGATGTATCAATAAACAAACCATTTAAAAGATTTATCAGGGAAAAATGGGTCAATTCGATGCAATCTCCAAATTTTAAGGAAATGTCTACAGGCAGGAAAAAGAAGGCCACAATTCTGTAGGTGTGCAAATGGGAAGAGTTCATAGAATGAAGTGAAACTCGAAATTATTATAAAATAATTTCAAAATTTTATGTGGCATTAGTAATTCTCTTGACAGTATAGAGGTAACATTGCTGTCTTGAAATTACTTATTTCAAGACAGCAGTGACAAGGTTTCTGATGAAGATATATAGATTTGAATAGAAGATCAATAAAACTTAGAAAAATTATTTTGTTTATATTATATACTGGGGGGGCACCGCTCCCCATATAAGCCGCGTTAATTAAAACTCTTGTCATGTATATATAGGGAGTGTCACAATTAATTTTGGTATGTTAATCAAATCCCGCGTTAAGCAAGGAATACCTGTATTTAAATCATCCTGCAGGATATCCAAATCACTTTTATTAACTATTGCCCTCTCCAGTTTTGAACTGGAGAGGGCAATATCCTGAACTGAATATCTCCCCCCCCCCTCCTTAAATCTTTCCTTATATCACTAATATATACATTAAAGAGTAGTGCCACAAGTAGGCATTCCACTATTCACCCTCATTCTCCCCTCTCTAGTGTCTATCAGTCATTCCCCCCCCCCCCCCATTTAACCAACTATTCTTGTGGTCTCTATGACTCTGCTATATTGAGAGTCAACTGTATAAAGCAAATTTTCATCCAGCTAAGCTGGATAAATGCAATTTAACTTACACTTAATCTTATCCTTTCATAATTGAAGGATTTAGCTTACTCAATTTCATTGTTGTGATCTAGTACGAACCTTAACTTAGAGTGAGTTTTGTTCTATTGAGTATTTGAATTTTCTTAACTGTAAATGTTTAGTGCTTTTCCAATAAACATGTTTTGTACTTTATATCTGAGTTTATGCCTGATTACGAATTCAAACCACCACTTATGAAATAGAACCTTTTGGCGGGAAGGAATTATATATTATTGCTTAAGTGAGATTCAGGTCATGACTGCTAACTGAATCTGCACAGCGCTAGCGTAAGATTAATAATTGTATGTATCCCTTTGGAATTTAGAACTGTTTCCCTGAGCAAGAGTCTCTTCTGTTATAGGATATTGGCTGGCGCAGCATAAAAATAAATTTTGCCAATATCCGTACTGAATTAATATTTTAAAGGCACAACAGTAGATTAGAAAGCGGGCTATTTGGAGGTAGAACAAGGTATAATATAGAGAAAACAACGACGTAACAGTTCTCCACATTCCTTTAAAGGCTATGTGGAGGTCTCCTCTCAGTTATACAGTTGAGTTGAATTCATCATCATCATCCAATTCCTGACATATGTTGTCGGGGGAGGTGCAGGATATTATGGTAATACCACATGAAAAAATTACATCATTACCAACTTCCTATCAACAATTTTCCTCCAAATTAGCCTGTCTTCTAAGGCACTTTTTACTGTGTCGATCCATCTGCATCTTGGTCTTCGAGGTCTTTTTCCTGCCAAACTGGCAAAGAACATTTGTTTAGCTAATCCTTCCTCTCCCATTCTGTTTATTTGAATATAAATATTCAACTTTCCCTTATGGCAATCACTTAATTTCTGCAATGATGATATTATGTGTATATTATGCACTAATATCATGATTTTGTAGCATGTGCAAAACAGAGGAAGTATTTTGAGATTTACTGTGTTTTTTAAATATAATTTCCTATTCTTATATTAGGTGATTCGGACAGATTCTTCCTTCTGAGAGCTTATGTTTAACATGCTATATTACTCTGCAATAGAAAGATAAATTAAAAACTAAATTCAATCATCAGTTAACATTTGCTGAATTATAAAGACAAAAAAAAGTATACAGAAAAGCAGATAGTATTTTATTGACAGTTATTCAAATTACTGGTTTTTCTTATTTAATAACAAGTAAAATCTTATCTTCATAATTCTTCATGAGCAAAATAATTTTAAAAGTAGTTTGGTTAAATGAATTTTTTCCCCTTCAATTTACACAAAATGAGAATTAAAGATTGCAAGTATTGTTTAGTCCATAATACTAATATTACTTTTCACTACCTAGTACATGTCCTTTGCCAGAAAATGGAACAAAGTGGTTCCTTTATGCAGTCTTTTCTTTATTGTCTTCAGAAGTTGCAAATCTATAAATATTTGATGAAAGATTTTCTTTACTTGCTACATTTTGTGAATGAGATGAGTCTTTTCTTTTTGTTATTACCAGACTTTTAGTATATGATGACGTATTCAGTCCTGAATACTTAGATTTGCTGCTACTTCCAGATGCCACATTTTTAGTAAATGAACTACTATTAACACTTATATGATCATTCTTACTGCTGCTTCCAGGTACACTTACTCTTTTAATATGTGATGATGAGAGAACTTTATTTTTGCTCATAGGTTTACCCTTAGTAAAGGAAGTAAAATAAGTACGAATATCTCCTCATGTCATTTTAAACTTCTGAATAGATGAAACTGAGGAATTGCTATCCCAAATAACTTGTTTCCTGGTGAAAAGCAAATAATAAAAATAATTTCAATGAATCTAGTCATATAATTTTTTTTTACTTTCTTCTTCTTCTTCCAGTGGTACTAACATAGGGTTGCCAGATTTTGGAAAACCAAATACGGGACATGGGTGACAAAAAGAATGACGATGCTTTATGCCATGAAATTCCATAGTTATTTTGGCAGCAATAACTTTTCTTTCATTGCTGGTATTTGGTTTTACAAAGCAGATAGTATTTATATCAACTTTATTGAATAATCATTAAAAACTCGCTCTCGTTTTGGCATTTTAAGAGAAAGATAAAAAATTTAATTTACCTTTGTGTAATTAATAAAGAAAATATTTTAATACATAAAATATATAAATTTTATGTATTAACCAAATATCGCACATTTGAAAGAGGCGAGATATTTTTTAATAATTATTGAAATAACATCCACGTACTGCACCGATACCACACCACACAGTGTCCAAATAAGAACTATTTGAAAATAAGCAAATGCAATATATCTGTACAGAATTATAAATAAAATGCTTATACTAAATAAAAAGTGACCAATGAAAGGGACTGTCGCTGCGATAAACTGTAAACACAATTAATTTCCTTGAATTGTCAGTTTTTATGGCTTAGAAATCAATTTAAGTTGGATTATTCAAAAAGAATATTGAAAATTATAATTGATTAACATAACATTTATAATTTTATCTTTTCATGAAAATGCGGGACATTAGGCTGTCCCTGAGTACAATACGGGACAGCAAAATTCGATGTAAAATATGGGACGTCTGGCAAGCCTATACTAACAGGTGCTTAAATGCCCATGACCTTCCGACTATTGTTGGACCTCACAACCACAACTCAAGGATAAGGTGGTTGGCCCTATGCCTCCCGAAGTGTCCTATGTCTATAGATGCGTGTGTTCGCAGGGCAAGTTTGCTTGTTCTGGGGGACGAAAAACTCGAGTTTCCAGGTGAAAAAGTTCTATCTCTGTATGAGACTGGCTAACTCACCTTTAGTCGAAAAGAGACCAGTAAAGGTTCCTCACATCTTGGAGAGGAATTGAACCCAGGTCTTTCTGACCAAATGGCTTCACCTAAACCGACTGAGCTACAGAGGCTTCTCTACATTAGTATTTTATTAGTTTTGGTTTCGTAACACATAAAATCGGCACTTGGAATGTGTTTGATAAAAAACTGATGTTTACATTTAAAGAAATAATGTAAGGTATTTGAGATTTATTGTACTTACTAGATATCTGATAGCTGTAATAATTTCAAGTTTTTTATGTTAATTCATAATTGTTAAGTGTTGTAATATCTGTCATTTATCGTAAAGACATTATCTTTTTGCTAAGACGATAGCATGTCACCATTACTAACTTCTCACCTGCTGCTTAATGAAACAAGTGCACACGCTCCTGAGGAGGTAAATGGGTGATTGACAACTGACAGAGCGAGTGTTCAGTACCTGGATAATGGAAGGAAACAAGAGAATGGATTTAAGAACCAGTGGCGGCCGATGAAATTTTAATGAGGGTGAGCCTATACAAAAATAAAAAATATATTTTTATTTTTGTATAGGCAGCACCCTCATTAAAATTTCATCGGCCGCCACTGTTAAGAACACAGACCACAGAATTTTGTTTTAGGAAGTTTTTGGGAAACTTTGACAGTCAGGATATATTAATAGAGGATTCTGAAAATAGAATCTTAGCAAGGCGAATCCTTTATATGGAGAATTAGAACAAATAATGAACTTGAACAACTAATTAATGGTGAAGATATAGTAAGATATATAAAGACACAAAGAATAGTGTAATTGGGGCATACAGAAAGAATGGAAAAAGATAGAGGAGTTAAAAAAATATTTGAATGAAAACTATTAGGACAAACAAAGAAAGGTAGACCCAAGAAAAAGATGGATTGATGATGTACAAAAAGATCTTAAAATTTTAAAAGTTAAGAATTGGAAGAATATTGCTCAGAAAAGTAAAGAATGGCTAAAAATTGTTTTGCAAGCTAAGCTAAAAGAAGAAGGAAGCACTGCATAATCCCAGGGAAGTTAATAAGAAGTTTTATATATTGAGAAAAGGCCTAATAAAGTACTGACTCTAACGAACATTTGTTTGTGGGAATTTATTGCGAAAAACAGAAAGTCTAGTAGAATGATTAAGCTCGTGTAAAACAAACTATTAATAGAACAAGTCAGTGAGAGAATGACTCATTCCATGCAATCCATCTCTTCTAAAGATGGATCTCAAAATATAGTTTTTATTTAAGAAGGCCTTGGATCCAATTAGTTTTATGGTTATTAATTTGATTTTATTTATGATGCATATAGTTTTATTTCGTTTCATTAAATACAGTATATATTTTTTATTTGGTCTTGAGTCAGTCATTTCCCAGATTCTAAAAATAGTTAAAAGTCACTGTACTAATCAGATTGAACTTGTATATTTACTTAACACTCAGTGTTAAAACAGTCTCTTTAGAGACAACAAACTGACTCTCATTAAAGAGATATTAACATAAATGGCACAACTGACATGACTTGATTATTGATATGTTAGTTGAGCAAAAAGCAAGAATTGAGAGAGATAATTCATTGGGTTTGTTCCATTGCTAAAATAAAAAAAAAAACATAAAACCCAAATCAATAGGTTTTATGTTTTCTGGTGGAAAGTAAACAATAAAAATAATTTCAATAGTGGATCTATTCATATATTTTTTACTTCTCATAACTATCATTATGAGAAAATAGAAACTCTTGAATATAATAAACGTTTATTACAGAAAATCAAAATAAATACGTATAAAAAAAAAAAAAAAACAAGATGCAAAACTTACTTTATTGTCTCCACCAGATACTGCCAAGATGCTTCCTGTAACAGACCAGCTGACATGCCACACAATGTCATCAAAAGTGTGCAACACTTTATATGACCAGTTACTAGTAGTACCATCATTAGTCCAAATGATTACACGACGATCCTAAAACAAAAATATCAAACTACACTAATGTTTAAAGCATTTGTGTAATTTAAAAATGAATGAGTTTACAGTCCACACTTTCACTATACTGAATTTATTGAGACAAAAAGCACAGCTTGTTCATTAAGTTCATCAATATGTAATTCAGATATACTAAGCCAAAGAACCACGAACTAAGACAAAGAAAACCAAAGGAAGACTACCACTGTTAACTTTCTTTAGGAAAGCTATAAGACAATGATGGCAAATAATTTCAAATTAACATCCCCAAACTAAAAGAAGAATGTGTTTTCAACTTGCAAGCACAAAAGAAATCATCATCACACACAGTAGAAGCCCATTATGAGAGAGTTAAATCTGGAAAAATGTTCATAATAAAAACCAAATCCACATTTTGATTCAAGGGCCCATTTACCACCAGCCATTGTGAATAATTAGAAAAAAACACAAAACACATGAAAATAAAAATAAGCACAACACTATATAACTATAATCATAGCAAGAGACATGCAGGAACTGAGACAACGAAGCATGTGGAAATTTATTATGTAAGTACAAATTTAGATGTAATCTCATGATATGTGACTTTGTAACTTATTATGTTCGTTTTTACATGGCTTTTGCTTAGCAGAATGTACTTAGAATAATATTAATTTCTTCTGACTGAAATAATCTTTTCTGTAATAATATTGTATTGAACCTTTGTAAAAATAATGTGCCGCATGATGTCGTCATGTAAGACTATTAAGTAATGTTAAATCAATAAGTCTAATGCTAAGATTAGTGAAGAACTTTGAGAATTGCTATAGATGAAAATTTCCAAAGGCCAACGAAGAATGACATCATGTCCAAAGGTCAATACGTGACCAGAGTTGCCATGGATAAAGAATTCCAAAGATGCACGAAGAATGGAGTCAACATGTCTGAAGGTAGATACATGACCAATTTTGAGAGACAAGAGCATGTGCACAATGGCAGTCTGGGCCTATATAAGGCAATTCATAGGGAAGGAATTCATAGGAAAAAATTTGTCTGAGGGTTTACTAAGTTTTCTATTACCTGAGTCCCTGTCAGAAATCTAAAGAGAAGTGTTGAGGGTTCCTAGTCTTCTACCTGGGTACATCACCACACAAGAAATATTGTGTCATTCATCTCAAAGGGAAGGAGCTGTACATTGCCACCATGTTAAGGGTCCTATAAGGCAAGGCATAGTCGACAACCCCAACAAGGAAGAATTTTAGTGGAAAAACAGGAACATGTCAGCAAGCAGAAAGAATGACAAGAAGAATTATGTGTGAACAAAAGGTTAATGTGAATGACTGTCTGCTGAACAAGAATTGTAAGTAGTTGTAATGCTGAACCAGAATGTATGTCAAACATCTACGTTTATGGGAGTATATTAATGGTGAATTAGGCTTAACCAAGGTATGCCTTATATTCAGTTAATGTTATACTAGATTGTGAATTAGCTTAGAACTAAGGTTAGAATAGAAGAATTGAGACTAGCAAGAGTATTGTAATGACATTTTGTATGTATGTGACTCATTCTGTAAATAATTCCTTTTGTCCTTTTGTCTTAATTAAATGGTTTGTGAACAGCACATTGGACTGATTTTGTCAATGCACTATCCTGAAAAAAACTCGAACCTGCATAAGATAGAAGTTAATATGATTAATATTTAAGCCATGACTAATTTAAAGTAAGCATATATATAAGCAGGGAAAATAAACAATATCTGCTTTGTCTTTGATTTAAGATTTTATACTCTTGCACTCAAAATATAGTCTAACTGGCGCAGTCGTAAAACAAATAACTTCGTTAGACTATAGAGCATGACAAATAAGACATAGTAGAAATACATAAATAGTGGCAGTCGAAAATTAAGGCACTCAACCATTCCCTGAATATTAAATAAAGAAATTAAAGGAGAAGCAGAGTAGTAAGAATTACGAATGTAAATATAACAAAATGGCGCAGTCTACACACGTTATAACATAGAGCCTCCATAACTCTGTTGGCATAGACGAAGTCCTTTGGTCAGAAAGACCTGGGTTCGATTCCCATCCATGACAAAAGGTGAGTTAGCCAGTCTCATACGGAGGTAGAAGGTTTTTTTTCATCTGGAAACTCAGGTTTTTCATCCCTCAGAACAGGCAAACCAGCCCTGTGAACACATATGGATTACAATCATAAAAACTTGCCCTTAGGAGATGCAGCAGATATGTGACGAGCTGACTGCATTAATTCATCATAAACCTCTATTAGGGGACTCAACCCATCCTAAGGGACGGATGAGAAGGAAGGAAATATGGATTTACATATCTTCTTTGTAGTATATCAAACAATATATGTGCTTTTACTGGATTTATTCAGGGTATACTTCATCTACATAATACAAAAAGCTGACTTAATATCTCCAATTCTAACAAATTTAATGCTGCTTTCCTCCATAATGTGATATAGATAACAAATGCAAGTGGAGACAGAGTGCACCCTCACATCTGATTTTACAATGATCTTCTTTTACCTCCTTGATAACTGCTGAAGTATAACTGAAATACTGACTATGTAGTGCCCAGTATAACTATTGCATTATGAACAGCTTTCTTCTTGGTGCTATGTTGTGTGAATTTTCCAGAATTTAAATCTGTATAACTTAAATATGCATCTTTATTATATTCCTAGAATTTCTCAATTATTGGTCTTGAAAATAAAAATGTGATCTTGATATTGATAACCACTCTTTGGTTTGAACTGAACTTGCTCTTCCTTATATTTCTCTTCCACAATTTTTCTTAGATTGTTCTCAAGAATGAATTGCATCAACCTTTCCCGAAGAAGCATTCATAAGGAAATTCTCATATTTGGGTAATATGAAAGTCCTGCCTGAGTCATCTTGAATTTGACCATTTGAATTATATAGTGTTGATTGCGTTAGTTATATTATACAGTCAATCAACTGTAAAAATTATGCAATTGCATTATTTATTACATCACTGTCCTATTTATTTTCCTTTTATTTACCTTAAAAATACCTTTCAAATTCCTTGGAATACAATAAAAGTTGAAGATCTCACTTGACTTGCATATATCTTCTGGTAAGCAGGCATCCTTAATACATCTTTTCCTCATTTTGCTGAAGTAGGCATGAAGAATAATCACTCAGACGATAAAAATACATTAATTGACAATTCTAAAGGCACTTCCAATCAGAAGAACATCTTGCTCCAAGAAATGTGCACTACTTGCTTCTCATTAAACAATAACATTCTTACTAATATATGAAGATTTAATACATTATACTGTCCTCCAATTATTAACTTCAGAGTTCCTCCTTGGAGAGTAGATAAAGATGCATATAAAAGCTTCTTTGTCAAGATCACAGAACTTAACTCAGTAGTCTATTCATCTTTCTGCTCTCTATCCTTGCTTGCTATCAGGCATGTTAAAAACTTACTATTAATGTGCATGTTTGTACCAAAATTCAACCCTGAAAAAATCTGCCATTTCCTATGACATGCGCTTTAGGAAATGTGTTAGGAAATAACTACTATAAACAAACATAAAACATTCACACACACACACACACATGCAATGTTATTTCTATGTAAATCCCTCAGGATTACAACAGTAAGCAAATTGACGTCTATGTACATTTTAGTCTCCTTTCGTTATGCCAACATGGCAGTTGCAGTAATACTAAGTATACAATTGCATTCGTAAATGCAACAAATATATGTATATATTTTTTGAGTTTCTTATATATAACAAAACTTAAACATCATTAATGAAGTTTACAGTCAGTACAAAAAAAGGAATCTAAGTAAATCAATCATGTAAGATTTTTACACAGCCACTATAAAACTTTACACCTCTATATTTGAACATTTCTGGTTGAATATCATCTATTCCAACTGATTTTCCACAATCAGTTTTGTGATAACTTTTTCTACCTCAAGTAATGACATGTACCACAAATTGCATTCCACTTGAATATTTTTTACTACCATTCTATCACTGTCTCAGCCGCTGTCATTTAACTACCTTTATCTCCAATCTTTTCCTCCATTTCTAAGTTTTTTCAATATCCTTCAGAACGTTTTTCTGCTTTCATGATATTAATCTTCTATATTCTTCAAACCCATGACCTTTTATCTACTTTCTACTTTTATGCATAGCTGAGTGGTCAGCATGTCTGCTCTCTAATCAACATGCTGCAGGTTTGAATCTTACTGTGGGTTATGAGTGTCTGGTGTGAAATCCCTGATCACACTTATTTCAGGCCTGAATTAGTATGAAAAAAGTTCATGTCTAAACTATAAAGTATGTAAAAAATAAAAATGCAAAATTCTCTAGCTAAGCTATGGTACTAATGCAATAAGTTTAAAGCCTTCTGTGGGTAAGTTATGTGTGTGTGTGGGGGGGGGAGAGAATCAACAAAAAAATACCATTGTGTGTATTCTGCCAGTGTAATCATTCTGTGCATATACAGTGACTAAACTTTGCTATAACATGCATATCAGCATTGTTTTGTTTAAGGAAATTAACATCATAGACTAGATAATAACTAAAAATATTTAATTATTACTTCCTATTTAAGTATAAAGAGCTAATAAGCTTCATTTCGGAAAATACCTAAGAATAGTGATCTGAACTTCCCCCACCTTTGCAACGAGTCGTCCAGTATTGTACTACGTACTAGGATCACTTGCATTGGCTAACGCTAGTGTTGCCGATACTTTATAGTTTACTATATTCGGCAAGAAACTCTCCGATTCCAATCTTTGAGTTTCTTATTCAGTTTTAAAACTATGTGGGATTTAATATCCCCTTAATTTAAGTAATTACTTCCTATATTTTGCCGAAGTTAAATCAGCATCTTCAGTGATTAATACACTGGTATTAAACACATGCATGCAGGTGTTGGAACGTCCTTCTTGGCTCTATGGTTCGCCATCTTGTTATAATGTTGTTCTTAAATAAATCAATTAACTGCTGATTGATTACTAATCAAAATGTAGGGAAATTTATATTTATACTGCGCCACCCTATATTTAGATTAGTCTATGTAAAATAGTAGAATCAATTTTCAATTAACTTAGCAGTCTCCTTATTCATACAGGCCAAATTTAATATTTTTCACTTAGGGCTCCGCAAGGTTCGAACTTTTATGAACGGTGCAATGAAAAAGAATCAAGCACACTCAATATTGAAATCAACAAAACAAAAACATTTAATAAAAGGTTATATGACAAATACATAAATTTAACTCTGAAAATAAGATAATACAATTAACTTAGTTCTTCATGTCAATACATTCATATTAAATTAGACTTCAAATCTTCAGATACAAAATTCACAGTTCTCTCAATCAAAAAGATTGTTCACGCTGATCAATACTACAGAATTTCTTGCTAAATAAATTTGCTGGTATCACTCAGTTACGCTCTATATTTAACACGTAGCAAGCACTTATAACATTATTAATCGTGGCAGTTATTGCTTCATGAGGAATTATTTTCAACTTCTAACTTCGGCTAAATTCAGTGAAACACCATAGTAAATGTTAGGATATTCGAGACGGAACTATCACTTAAACCTTCACACTGAAATAAAATAAAATAGGACTGTTCTTACCAGGATTAATCCTTAGCACATCAGATTCGATGTGAGCACATTTTCAACTTATATTCACTTATTACTCCAACGGAACACTATTTAAAAGAATTCTTCAAGGAGATAACTGAATAATTATTTATCGCGCTACACAATTCTTGATGGACTTACAATAGGGCAGAATAATTATTCCATGTTTACTACTGTATAACAAATTGAGCTTTGTACAATCCTTCTTTAAAGTGATATAGGAATACATAGTAATTCTAAAACTTAGTGGATTTATTCTGAATTTTCTATTAATCTTCCGGTCTTTTAGTTATCCTATTATGGCACTAAATTCCTATTACTGCCACCGTTGACTTTACTCTCATGTGTCTATAAGTTTTCTCCTCGTCTCCGTACACTTCTGAATGCTGCTCCCTTGAATTCCCTGCCCTTCAAGTGTTCTTCTTTACTTTTACCTCTTGCTTATATGCCTTCCTTCTTCCTGCCTAAAAACTTGTTCACTCTGTCCAACTCATTAATTTCTCTTCTCCCAATTATCGAAGCTTGCACGTTCTATTTTATTTCTATCTCCATAGCAATGATCAAAACAGAACGTAAACATAAGCATTAGCGTTACATAAGGTTATACCTTTACACTGAGTAATGAAAAATAATAAAAATATTATAGTTACTTAATTTCTCTTTCATTTCATTTACAAATAATAAGAATAAAATATATGTTACAGTTTATATAAGGCACATAAAGGTTACATACATAGAATTCCTCATAATATTATTGAAGGAATAAAGTAATAAGATAAATGTTATTTACTACAGAGTCTTTTTAATAGTATAATATACATTAAAATTACATAATTAAATAATAGCTGATAAAATTCAAGGATAATACATGAATAATAAATCTTAAGCAAGGGACTAACAAATAATATTTAAACAAGTCTTGCTTAGTATATGGTAGATTATGTTAAATGTGAATGAAGAATAAAAACATACAAAACAATTTCATTCACAGTTTAACACAGGCACACTTCAGTAACAAAGATGGAGCAGGAGAGATGATGACTTAAAGTTCTATAATTAAGCCACCTATTGGCTTTGGTTGGGTGCTCTTGGCTGTTGGGCTGATTGCCTGCCAACGAGTGTTTCACATATGAGATGCAGTTTGATACAACCATAATTGTTTAGGTTGGGATAGTTGGTAAGAGCTGCAGCAGATTTGAGGAAAAGCCTCTCGAATTTCAATTTGCTTCAGTGGAGTAAGGTGGCCTTTTTTTTTTTTTTTTTTTTTTTCAACCAGGTATCCAGGGCATGATCTGATATATGGATGTTGAGTGTCCTACCAGCTGCAGGGTACCTGGTACACGCTAGGTAAATCCAGTGGTTGTAGCTGGTCTTGAGAGAGTCGATAAGAGTTTCTAGCTTTTTGTGCACTTTATAAGTAGTCACATGATTGTGCTTTTTTAAGATCTTGGCCACCTTTCCTGAGAAGCCACGAATATAGGGAATGGTGATGGATTTGTTGTAATCTATGTTTGGAAGAGGGGGGGGGGGGTAAGTGGTGCTAAAATTCCTTTCATCTGGTAGGAGGTATAGCCATTGGTCATAAAGGAGTTTTTTATGTGGTGGGTTCTGGGTCAAACTCAATGTTATCTGAGAAAATGTTGTTACTTTCCATTTTAGTTGTGAATTTGACCTAAACACCAAGATAACATGCATAATATCCTTTGAAAGTTACCTCCAAAGTTCACAATATAATACATGAAATAAAAGTAGCAAATCTGGTGATATAAACTGCTAAAATGACAAGCCACGCATGTTTGTGTTCCACAAACAGTACTTCCATTTTAAAACTTCATTCAGTGTAATGCATACTACTGATTAAGAAGTTAGCCCATATCTAAGCAGTTAACTTATGCATAATATATATCTAAGTGAGCAACATACATTTTTAAAACAAAGTGACTGTGCAGTTCATCTCTTGATACCTGACAAATGTGTTCCAACTATAAATGTTGCATTCAACATTTATTATAGTTTCTATGTGATGCTTAAGTGATAAAAAAGTATAACTTTTTATTTAAATATGCATAATTATGTTTTACAATGATTTAGATAAATGACAATTAACTATTAATAATTTTACCAGAATTTATTATTATTTTTTTGGAAAAAGACTGAGTTAAATTTGGCTACATCACAGAATGTAGCCAAATTTAACTTTTTTTATATAACATTTAGATTAATATTACAAAGATAATGTAAATAGGGTGCTTAAGGGTCAAAGCTGTAAAGGAAAAGGAATGTGAAGGACTGACCAGGGCTTCTTCCCTAATGTCCAATCCTCACCTTCTCGTGATGCACCCTGTTGGGTATCTACCAGGATACTGAACGAACAAGGATTGGCTGGCAATTTGGGATTTAACCGACCAAATTGTATTCTTATTGGCTTAAACCAAAATACAAAATGATGGTACAACATGACAAAATTTCATGTCGGCTGGGGCATTGCCCGGTTAAACAAGGCCCCCGTTGTTTTTGCCAGGGAACCCAAAATACAAAATGACGGTACAATATGACAAAATTTCATGCCAGCTGGCGCATCACCCAGTTAACAAGCCCCCCCCCATTATTTTCATCAGGTAACCAGGTCAAACAGCGAAAAGTCAGCTACTGGAACAAATCTGAAAACACACCCTAACTCAACATCACCAGAGTTAAAGATCAGTACTATCAACGTAAGAAGCCTGAATGGCAAAGAAATGGAACTAGCTGAGGAATAGGTGAGATCTTTCTGAGCAATAAATAGAAAATGTTATATTCAAACAATGACAATCAAGGAAAAGAAGGAGTAGTCGTAATATTCAACACTAAATATGAGTCTAATCTTCTTGAATGGCAGGCAGTATCAAGTAGAGTGATGTGGGCAAATATCAGAATGGGGAACTGGACAATGAGACTTATTTGTGCCTATGGTCCCATAGAAGGTTCTACTAAGGTTGAAGTAGAGGAATTTTTTTGAGGCTTTAGAGAAAGCAACTGACCACAATGAAAAAAGAAAAGTTGGTCTTTGTTGGGGATCTAAATAGCAGAGTAGGAAATGATTATCAGACATACAAAAATATTTTGGAAAAATTTGGAGAAAAGAGCAAAGCTAATAATAATGGCAAATACCTGTTGGATTTCTGCTCAGGACATGGACTGGTTATAACTTACATCATGTTCCAACATAAAAATGTGCACATATTCAAATGGAGAGAAGAAACAAGGAATAAGAAAAGTCTCATTGACTATGTTATTGTCGATAGTGATGTTTTCTACAGGTGCAGGACACCACAGTGTACAGAGGATTTGAAATTGGAAGTGATCTCTATTTAGTCTTGAGCAGGATAAAACTGAATTTCATTTTGAAAAGAAGAGTATGTAAGAAAGTTTTAAAGCGAATAAAAGTTGAGCAGCTCTCAGATGTGAACTGTAGACTAAAATACACAAATATTATTCAAGAAAAAGTGAAAGAGTTTGAGAACAGGAACCAAACCTTGGAGATTCAGTGGCAAGCCCTGAAAAAAACATTGATTGATTCAATCAGAGGCAGTGAAGAAAAAGAAGAAAGCATATCAAACGTTCCAGGCAAACAAGTCAGCTTGTGCTCTTAGAGAATACAGAGACAAATGTAAGAAAGCTAAACACTGTGTAAAACTAGCTAAACAAAAGTCATAGGAGGACTATGACTTTTGTTTAGGTAGTTTTAGTCATAGGACAAACAGCGTAAGAACATAGAAAATAAATATCAAGAAGGTGGCAAAATATTCTGGAGGTTGTTGAAGAAGCTTAGAAATGGAGGAGAGTGCTGTAAAAGGAGTTAGAGATGATAAAGGTGACTTGAAAACGGGAGAAAAAGATATCCTTGAAGTATGGAGTAATTACTTCGAAAAATTGCTAAATGAAACAAGCAGTGATAGCACAGTGGTAAAAAAACACTCAACAGGTATACAGTCAAGAATACATATCCATACCTGAAGTACAAAAAGCCATCAAAGGCTTGAAATGTGGAAAGGCAGCAGGAGTAGATGATATTCAACCAGAGATGCTGAAGTAAGGTGGTATAAAAGTCTTACAGTGTCTGCACTGCATAGTTCAAAAGGCATGAACAGAGGGACGATTAACTGATGATTGGAGTAGAGCTCTCATAGTACCCATATATAAAAAGGGAAATAAAACTGCATGTGAGAATTACAGAGGTATTTCCCTACTGATTGTTCCTGGTAAGATTTATGCAAGTATACTTGAGAAATGGTTGAGAAGAATTGTGGAAGAAAAGCTTGGTGAAGAACAAGCTGGATTCAGGCCAAATAGAGGCTGTCAGGATCAGATATTCACTTTACGACAAATAGTTGAGAAATCATGGTAATATAACAAAGATCTGTATTTAATTTTTTCGCTCTGGAAAAGGCATATGACAAGGTGCCAAGAGAGAAGCTATTCAAAACGCTACAGTTATATGGTATCAATGTGGCATTACATCAAGCAATACTTAGTCTTTATTTGAGTTGTAAGTCAGCAGTTAGAATTGAAGTACAAGAAGGTGGTTTAATGTTATATCTGGTGTCAGACAAGGATGTACATTATCCCCTCTGTTATTCATTATCTATATTGATCACATTATGAAGTAAAGTGGTATTAAACCTCATATCAAAATTAGAGATGTTAATGTCAGCTCTTTGCTTTATGCGAATGATGTTATACTTCTAAATAAATCCGTTACAAGTTTGCAAGATTCTCTGAATAAAGTGAATAACCGTTGTAATAGATATGGTATGAAGGTCAGCAATAAAAAGACAAAGAAAATAGGCAGAATCGTTGAAAATGTCAACTGCATTGTGAACGGAGAACCTGTGGAACAAGTAAAACATTTCAGCTACTTAGGTACGATTTTTAGTGAAGATGGTAAATTAAATATGGAAATAGACAACAGAATCAACAAAACTGGTATGGTATGGTAGGAAGTTAACTGAATAAATTCATATGGAATAGGAGAGAAATTAATCAGAACACTAAATTAGCCGTATACAAGACAGTGTTCAAACTAGTTTTAACTTATGGATCCGAGAGCTGGGTGAGAAGTAAAATACTTGACCAAAGACTAGAGACCGCAGATATGAGAGTCCTGAGAAAGATTAGAGGCATGAACAGATGGCATCAATGGCAATATCATATTAAAAACGAGGATATTAGGAAAGAACTTGACATTGTCAGCATCCAGGAATGCATTAGCAGAGCTAATCTCAGGTGGTATGGTCACTTAAACAGAATGGGAGAGGAAAGATTAGCCAAACAAGTGTTCTCTGCAAGGGTGGTAGGAAAACGACCCAGAAGAAGACCAAGATATAGGTGGATTGATACAGTACAAAGTGCCCTAGAAGATAGAAATATAAGATCACAAGTAACAGACTGATTTGGAGGAAAATTATAGACAGGAAGTTAGTAATGATGTAAATTTTTCATGTAGTACTATCATATCTTGTACCCTTGAGGGTACATGGCAGGAATTTGATGATGATGAGATAATGGAAATAATCATAAGTTGGGAAAATATTGCAAATGTTATTCAAGACAGATGAAAGTTATTGGCATGATTGCTTTCAGCATACATTTTTAAACATAATGAGCATTCATAAATTAATTTGTAAAAGATAAAACTTTTGAGAAGGATAAAATTTAACTGCATAACATATGCTGGTAAGATCTTGAAAAATGTTTTTAATCTCGTTCTTTAACCTAGCAACTTTGCTAAAATTAACATCCAAGTTAACTTGGAAAACAATTTGATGCTACTATTTTTATGTCTAAAGAGTTTGTCAATATTGTACATGTTCTGATGCTGTTATGTTTTGTGGTAGGAAAAATGTCTAAAGAAGTCCTGCTAGCTCTGGCTCAGACTAATTCCGGACCACCTGAAAAACATCTACAAGGTTTTCATTCCATGAGAATTTTCAAGCTCAGATTTTTCTAAACAAGGGACTGTGTCATTCTTATAACTACACCAACAAAAAAAACAACTTTGGAATAAAAAATATGCTATGTATTGGTATGTTTAACTGTAATCAAGATTATTTGCATCAAACTCACTTGCGAACAACTAGCAATAGTACTTCGTGGAAGACCAATTGAGGGTGCCCAAGCAACATCTCTAACCCAGTCAGAATGAGCTTCAAGCTTATTTTCTTCTATCCATTGCTCTTCTTCTTCCCTAGTAAAAAAAAAAAAAAAAAAAAAAAAAAAGTAAAAAAAAAAAATATATATATATATAATACAATTTTAAAAATACTCATGAAGATTCATGATAATCAATGCAAAAAATAAACTTCTAATACAATTGACAATCCCTATATATTCCCAACGGACTTTCTTTTCCCCCACATTAATTGTTTACACACACACACTTTTAAAATAGTACACTGTACAAACATCAGTAATGAAAATTGATGAAATTTTGAAAATTCATCTGGGAAGAACTATTTAACTGATCAGAAATCATGAAATGAAATTAATGAAATCATATAAAATTCACAACCAAACATTATGCACTTTAGTACGTGGTTAGTTTGTGAAAAATCGGCTCGTTTGTTTATCAAAATTCATCTGTTCACGCCCTTAATCTTTCACAGGACTCTCATATCTGTGGTCGCTGGTCCTTGATCAAATGCTTGATTTCTAACCCAACTCTTAGATCCATAACTTAAAACTGGTTTGAACGCTGTCTTGTATACTACCAGTTTAGTGTTTGCTAATTTCTCTCTTATTCCATATAAATTTATTCAACTGGCTCCCTATCACACCAACTTTGCTTATTTTGTTGTATACCTCCATATTTACTTTGTCATCTTCAATAAAAATCATGCTTAAATAGCTAAAATATTTTATTTTTACTTGTTGTATAGGTTCTTCACTGGGGAACGCAGCTGCAGTTTTCTATGCTCCTGCTAGTTTCATATTTTGGGTCTTTTCATTGCTTATTTTCATGCCAAATTTGTTGCAGCTTTACTTAATTTCGTTAGAGATTCCTGGAGACCTTTAGTATCATCTGTGTAAAGCAAAGAGCTCCATTTGATAGGTATGAATTCTAAATATCAGGTTTATTACCACTTTCTTTCAGTGCAATCCACAGAGATAATAAGAGTGGATGTAGTGTGCACCCATGTCTTATTCTGGATTTTACACCAAACCAACTGATATCTCCTTCGAATCTAATTGCTGACTTACAATCAAATATAGACAATATACTGTTTTGTATAATGTTCCATTTATTTCATATAATTGTAATGTTTTGAAAAGTTTTCTTCTGGACACTTTTCAGAAGAAAACTTGTGATATGCTTTTCAAGATATACAAAACTTATAGATTCTTGTTATATTCTCACAATTTCTAAACTATTTGTTGTAAAGTATCTTATCTCGACAACCTCTATTTGACCTGAACTCAAGCTTGTTCTCTAAATTTCTCAACAATTTTTTCTCACCCTCTTTAAGTATGCTTACATAAATTTTACTGATGCCCTTAAGAGAGAAATTCCTCTTTATAATTCTCACATGCAGTTTTTTTCCTATTTAGATGGAATTCAACTTTCTGAATTATGCCATGTAGTCAATGCAGAACTGTTATACCTCTATATTTGAGTATTTCTGGTTGAATATCATGTATCCCAGCTGCCTTTCCACGTGTTTCATTTAACAAATGAAACAAATGTTCATTCTTTCAACGTAATTACTTGAGATATCTAGAATATCCTTATCTTCAGTTTTCATGTTACCATTATCATCGCCGATTCCTTTTACAGTATTCTTTACTCCATTTCTAAGCTTTTTAAATAGCCTCCAGAACATTTTCCCACCTTCTTGATATATATATCTTTTGTTTTCTTGCTGAAGTCTTCCCATGACTCTAAAAGAATAGAGAGAAAAATATAAGAGAGCTTAGTTCTCTCATATCTCTTTAGGGCATTAACCATCAGATAATTTAGCTAAGCTTAGTGTTTCAATAATTTTTTTTGAAACGTGAATAGTTTACTTTGTTATCTAGCATACACAAAACAGGAAAAGTGATGCTAGTGAATCTGTTTCAAACAAAAGCCAAGCTAGTGCATCTAAAGCTGACTGTATGGCTTTTCAACATTTAATATTTTCCATTTTGATGTTTTTTTTTTTATAAATTATGTTTCTTATACAATGAATAGTTGTGTTTATAAGTAATTGCTTTTTTTTTTTTGATTTTCTGCAGGTTTTCAAAAAATATAATCATTTCAGATTCCTCATATGTACCCTCACTTGGTATACAAGACACTATGGCAATACTACATCATGACCTCACATTAAATATCTGTCAACAAGTTTTTCCTCTAAATTAGTCTATCAGGACTCCATCATCGCCAGATCTTATATTCTCATTCTTCTAAGGTGACATTATCTGCATCAATCAATCATATATATATATATATATATATATATAGAAAATATTTTGCTCTCTCATTCTGTTTTAAGTGACTATAACACCTGAGATTAGTTCTGCTCACACATACCTGAATGCTAAGAACAATTAATTAAAGACTAGAGAAAAATGAATCTCTAGTCTTTAAATAATTGTTTTAGTTCTAACTCACCTCTCAGATCTGCAAATTTAATAAAACACTTCTACATCCAGGGGTTCAAAGGGATGAATGTGCAATACATATAAAATCCTTTCAGGTAGGATCATCTAACCTCTCTGCCTCCTGATACAATCCTCACCTCCACATAGTAAACCCTGAGCAACCAAGCAGAAGATTGGGTACTAACTCAAGTGAAAATCTTGGATTTAGAAGGCCCTAAGATGATAACTCCACCACCAACTAGACTGCAAGTGACCAGTAACCAACCCAATGAATCTTTTCCTACTCCACAGTCTTAGGAAACAACTGGACTGTCACTCTGTAAATGACTCAGACTGGTTAATGGATATGAACAAAAAAAAAAAAAAAAAAAAAATCTGGAATGTTAATACTTGGAATGTCAGGAGTATTCATCACAAATACCAAAATCTAGAAGAAACTCTGGGGAAAATGAAACAACGAGGGAAAAAAAAAAAGGTTTCATATTAACATCCAAGGAATTAGAAATAAATCACATTCATTAACTACAGTCCAAAATGATCATTTGACTGTGGCAGGAGTGACAGTAAGTAGTAATACTAATTACCACTTACTCTATTGCGCTTTTTAAAGTACAGTAAAAGAAGTATCAGCTAGCAAACACTGTTTAATGTATGTTGACACTAAATGACACCTTCTAAAATTTTAATATTCAAATATTCTGAATAAATTAATTATTACAAATAAATTTTAGATGGTACATGACTTTCATTATCCAGTGTGAGACCACCACCTTAATGGAGAGCAGAAGAGGCTTCAAGGATTATCAAACTACAGGTACAAAGTGACACCTGCATTGTTACCCATATTACTATCTACACATAGAAGGCTGTAGAGTTCTTATAAGTGGATCTATCATGAAGTGCTTTATATTGATATTATTTCAACTGCACTATTTGAAATAGCATAATCAAAACTAAGCATTCTCAAAAAGTTAATAACATTTATTGAAGCAAACTTATTTATGTAACTTACTTATGGTCTCTATGTTAAAAGAATTAGCCAATTATACAGTCTATCTAATTAGTGTCAGTAATATAGAACATTGTATAAATATTTTTTAAATGGCATGCATGCTGTAATTTGTGGAAAAATCAAATTCTCATAAGTAGCATAACGTTGTGCTATTCTAGTATGATATAAAAATAAACACAAATGCAGAAATTGAGTTATCCATCACTGCTGATGCTCTAGCAGTAGTGTAACACTGTACAGGAATACCTTATTAATTGGTTCCAAGAAGCGCCCGCGCTATGCAAAACCACGTTGTTCGAGGTCTATTTATAAAGGCTTTCAATTAATTTGTTTATTACAAAAATTTAGGATAATAAAAATGTTTAAAAATGAAAAAAAAAAAATGTTATTAACTAAATAACAAATAAAATCCTTTTAAACTGATATAAAAGTTATAGAAAACGAAACAAATATTGCTTCAATTTTAGCATACAGTAATTTACTTTTTATTAAAGTAGTCTTTTAGTGTTCGTTGAAACCATCCTTGTCTTCTTTGTCTTTTCAAGTACTAGATCTCTGTAGCATTTGATGGCATTATTGAGACTTTGTCTCACTTTGATGCTTCTTTCCAAATTCGGGTCGGCATTTATGAGAAAGTCAGAAGCTTCGTCGATTTTTCTCACAAAAGTTGAAAGGTCAGCAAAGGAAAATTCTTCAACTATGACATTAGTGGGATCATCTTCATAGGTTCGTTGTTGTTCTAATTCCAAAAGGGTTTCATCATCCAGATCATTTGAATGAGAATCAATACATTCGTTCACAATGTTACAATCTAAACTTGTAAAACCAAGATCTTTGCCCATCTGCACAATTTCTGATGAGATTTCCTCTTTCTGTGTTGCAAAGGTAACAAAGTCCTTTGAACAATGCGGCAAGATATTATGCCATATGGCTCTCATGTTGCTTTGAGTCACCTCTTGCCAAGATTCATAAATATTTTGAATGGCATCTTTTATGTCAAATTTCTTTCAAAATTCACTCCAAATCCAAGAATCTTCTTCTACTGCAGTTTTAATAGCTTGAGCAAAAGTTTGTCTTAAATAGTAAGCCTTGAAAGTGGAGATAACGCCATGATCCATCGGCTGCAGAACTGATGTTGTGTTTGGAGGGAAAAAACGAATCTTGACATTTTCATCTAAGTCAGCCAATAGAGTTGGATGGCCTGCATTGTCTAATAAAAGCAAAATTTTGAAAGGAATATCATTCTTTTTACAATAGCTTTTAACTTCAGGGCAAAAACAAGTTTTAAACCAGTCTTCGAAAATTGAATGAGTCACCTACGCTTTTTTATTTGAATGCCAATGAACAGGTAAATTGTTCTTTGTAAAGCCTTTAAGAGCTCTTGGGTTTTCCGCTCTGTACACTAACAGTGGCTTCAATTTTAAATCACCTGATGCATTACCTCCTAGTAAAAGTGTCAATCGGTCTTTTGACACTTTATACCCAGCTTGTGTTTTTTTCCTTCTCTGCTAGAAATGTGCCCGATGGCATTCTTTTCCAGAACAAACCAATCTCGTCAGCATTAGAAATTTGATCATCTGTGTGGCCTTCCTTCTCAATAAGCTCATTCAATTCATTGGGAAATAATTCTGTAGTTTTAGTGTCAGCACTTGCGCTTTCACCTTGGATTCTTACGTTATGGAGTCCGATGCTTTTTGAAATTGTAGAACCACCCACGACTTGCTATAAAAGTTCACTGGTTGTACCTCCTTCATTTTCACTTTCATTTTCTTTTATTTTGTCATATAGACTTGTTGCTTTGGTCTGGATTATCATTTGACCCAAAGGAATCTTTTTCTGATTACAATCTTCAATCCAGATCATTAGAAGGTGTTCCATATTTTCCAATGTAGAAGATCGATTTCTCATGATCATTTTTGACATATAAGAAGCGGTGCTCATTCCATGTTGTTTAATCTTTTCTTTGCCCTGAATAATTGTTCGTACAGATGATTCATTCATTGAATTCTCACGTGCTATTTTAGTAAACGAAGTGCCATTCTCGTGACATTTTATAATTTCAAGTTTCTACTCTAATGTCAACTTTGCGTTTTTTTGTTACTCCAACAGTGTCTTTGTTTTGTCTCTTTTCACTCATACTTAAATAATAAAAAATATTAAATACTAATATTAAAGTAAATAATAAAATGCCGCAGGGAAAGAACGTGTCTACGTGAGAGCCAATCGAATAACTACAGCATAAACGTGGCTCTCGACTGTCACTTGCAGCACCGGGTTGCCAGTCAGTGTTGACAATGTTAGTGTAATAATAAAAACCGCGTTAGACCAAAACCCACGTTGTTCAAAACTGCGCTATACAAGGTATTCCTGTATTTCCAAACATGTTACAAAAAAAAAAAAAAAAAAAAAAAAAAATTCCACTGATTTTCAACATTTTATTTATTTATTATTATTCAATAGAATCCACAAATAATAATAATACTCACGAATATTTCCAAATTTTAACTAAGTTGTCACATCCTCCAGTAGCAAACCTTTTGACTATTTGTGGCCTCTGTGATCCAGGCTGCTCAAGGGCAGCACCTGGAACTATAGCTGGTGCCCAACTTACTGCATTACATCCTATCTAAAGCAACAAAATGTACACAAAAAAAAACCTTATGACAAAAATCCATATTATAAAGCATACAGCCTAAAATAAAAAGTTAATTTCAGGAGTTTTGTTTATTTAATTAAAGAAACATTTTATTTAGCTGGATAAAAATTCTATTTAAGTAAACAAGCTAAATATAAACTGAGGTTTCAGTAACTACCAGTTCTCATATTACACAGCCTATTTTATATATTATATTTTTATCCACCTTATACAGCTTCTAGAGATGGTCTCTCATTCTCCCTGTCTCCAGATATTCAATGAAAAATGTCATCCATGTTAATTTGGTAATTACCCCTTACCAACTTATATGGTTTCAGTCATGTCTCCCCTTTTCCTTCTATTCACTAGGATAAAAGGAAAAGGGGAGATTTTGTAATTTGCATTCTTGCAATCTGTCCTCATATTCCACATACCAGAAATCAACTTAGTCAACCGTCACTGTACCCTCTCCAACATCTCATCATCCTTTTGAAAACCAGGAGGTCAAATCTGTGCACAGCAATCCACATGCGGCCTGATCAAAGCCTTGTACAATGGGATCAAAACATTCTTACTTCTAATTTTGGGAATGGGAATGATGCAGAGAACTTGGTGTTCTCTGCATCATTCCCATAATTGGCTGTGTTGTCATGAAAACCAGGAGACCAAATCTGTGCACAGCAATCAACATGTGGCCTGATCAAAGCCTTGTACAATGGAATCAATCTTACTTCTACACGTTAGTGTTTTCTGCATCATTCCCATAATTGGCTGTGTTGTCTCCACAGTTTTAGCAAAATGTACATGAAATTTTAAGTCCCTATCCATCATCATTACCATACTCTTCATCTCCTCCACCTCCTCTAAAATATTCCTACCAATCCAATCCAAATTTGAAAAATCCATTTTTCAAATTTCCAAAATTATGGAAAGAGATACAAATTTTGATAATCTTTACTCCTATGATGCTTTGTGAAAAATCAGATCTACCATGGCGTGAACACCTATTCTTAAAACGTTTGCCAGAGAAGTGGTGGAAATCAGATCCATCCTGTATGAGAAACTGTTCCTAGAACTTTTGCTTCTAAAGTGGCAGTTTTAGAAACTGTAAATGGCTGAGGAATTTTTTTTAATTTAAACTAAACTTTATGCAGAAAAATACAATACTGTATTAAAAGAAATCAGCTAGACTTAATTACAACAAACTATTTCATATGAAATAGAAGAATCTGATATGAAACATAAAAATAAACTTTTAATTTTAACAAAATTTTCATAAACCGTTTATGAAAAATTTTCTGGTTTAACAATTATATACAAGAATTTCTAGTTTTTTTTCATCCCTCTAGTTGTAGATCACAATTGTGATCTACTTGTGCCATCTATCTCTGCACTCAACACATGGAAAAATGCAGAGAAATTCATAGTCACCCTCAGCATTTCAAAAGCATTTGATCGGGTTTGGCACAGGGATCTACTTAGCAAACTGCTATTCTAGTCTACCTTCCACCCTCTGCAACTGGATCACCAGCTTTCTTGCTGGCTGCTCACTATGAGGCACAGTGGATACTTTCTCTCCTCGAATTTTCCTACCAATAAAGGAATACCTTAGGATTCTATACTTTCACCAACTCTTCCTCCCGTAAATAAATGACCTGTTCTCACAAACTTCAGCTCCTATTCATAGCTTCACTGATGACAGTACTTGCCAACCCTCCTTTTCATTTGACAAACCTTGCAGTTCCCAATTGTTAGAATCCTATTAATTGTGACCTATGTCCTGATGGCTGCTTTCCTAGTTATATTTCAATGGGGTAAGAGACAAATGGATAGACTTCAATGCTGCCAAAACTCAGTCCTGTCTAGTCTCTTGCAAGAGAGATCTCATGTTCCTTCCCCTAACTTTCGATAATACCCAAACATTATCAAGATTATCCTACTTAGGCTGACCTACACTTCCTGATACAAACACATCTCATCCATAGCTTCTGAACCTGTCAAAGAACTTCTTTTCCACTAAAGACTCTACATCACACTCTGCGGCTGTTAACTCTGCAAATTCCAAATGCATCCGACCATGGTTGACTGATTGATTTATGGCTTATTGACACATGGACAGCAAAGGTCACAGCAGTAAAGAAGGTAATAAATAGTAATAAAGTGATAAATTATTAAATAATATGTATTGTACAAAAAGCAAATTTAAAAATTTATATTTTTATAATATTTATAAATTTTTAAAATTATAATTTTATAAATTTTATAATAATTTCACATTTATAATTTTATAAATTAAGCAATTCATTATCTACACAAAAATATAATTCATAATCAAATGTGTTTAAATAAATAAATTGTTTATAAAAAGTTAAACATATGCAAATTGTCTATAGTTTGATAATAACCGCCTGAGATAGCTCGGCTAGATTTAATAAAAATTTCATTCCTCTCTCGTGTGAAGTGCAGGCACTCCATCAGAATATGACAAATGGTGAAATGTGTTACTTTTTTTTTTGTTTACACATAGGTGGGTTATCATTCCTCAGTAAATAAGAATGTGTAAGATGACCTATGTGGAGTCTAGCAAGAACAACTTCCTCTCTTCTGGTACTATGTTGACTAGGCTGCTAATGCTTAATTTTAGGTTTTTTCGAGTATTACTTGTTTGTCAGTGCTTCCTTCCATGAGGACTGCTTTTGGATAATTAGCTTTGATCATATAAACTGTCTGAAGTCAGTATATGGAAAAAGTATGAGGTGATCTAGCAGATGCATCTGCAATCTCATTTTCTTTTGGCTGGGAATCCAGCACAACCGAACATCAAAATTAAAGTTCTTTATTTTGTATCACAGTTGTAAAAACCTCACAAAGCACTGGATGTGGATTATACAGGAGATGAGATGGCCTGTAAAGAATTCAATGAGACTGTATAAATTACACATTTTCAGTAATGTTTCTTTTATATGTGCAAGCTGAATGGCATGCAATTCTGCTCTATAATTACTGCAATTAAGTGGGAATCTAGCTAGATATAGTAATGTCAGGAAACACAGTAGCACAAGCAACAGAGATCTCAGATCCCAAACCATCAGTATAGATGGGCAAGTAATCAGAAGAAGTATGAGACTTCTATAGTTGACAAAGTGAGAGGTTACAGTATGGAGTGCAAACTAGCCATGAAGGAATGCTATTATGTTTGGTGCAAGTAATGTTGCCAATATTCATGCTGATAGCTTCCATAATCTCTTTAACAAAGGGACATCTAGTAGCCTGATGTGTATGATATTGAGCTTCCCAATGCAGAGAAAAGATACTAGTTCAAGTAGGATGCTCTGAAAGAGACTATTATTAGAGCATAGTTAAGAGACAATTATTTTTGTCTAAGCAATAGAGAACATTCATTTGCTTCAACTTAAGGCCCTGAATGGGCAATGAATGAAAAGCACCAATATCTATTCATATACACTGATGATGGATAGGTCCAACCATTGGAGAGTACTCTCCCTTGCAGAATTGTAAACCTGGGACCTGCAATCAAGCTTTGACTGTACCAGAGCACAATAAAGACAAAACAACAATCTGCACCCCAGTCAGTAGAGGATAGAGTGCAAAGGAGATTCAATGCTCTCTCTTACACTTTTCTCTTAGTTGACAAATGTGTGCAAGGAATGTAAGTTTTCTGTCAAGGATGAGTCTCAAGAACTTGGTTTCTGTTGCTACTAGAATAACAGTTTGTCTCATTCTTAATTCAGGATTTGGGTTGAGAGTGAGTTTTTGACAAAAGTGTATACAGTATTTTTCTACTGAAAACCTGAATCCATTACTAAGATTCCAGGAAGAGACAAGATTAATTGCTTTTTGAAGTTTTACTTCAACAAGCAATTATCTTTCAATTACCTCATATTGCAGAAGTGACAGTAAACTGTGAAGTCAGCAACATAAAGAGCATTGCTTACTTTGGGAGGAAGCAGTTCAGTGACTGAATTAACTGATAGCAAAGAATGTCACACTTAAGACACCCTTGAGGAACACCTTCTTGATGATATAGCTGAGATAAAATGCTTCCTACTTGGACTTGGAAGACTTGGCCAGACAGTAAACAGAAAGATGTCCTCTCAGACCAAGATTTAAGAGGTCTTTTATATGCATTAACCTCAGGTTGTGTCATAAGCTTTTTCAATGTCAAAGAACACTGAAACCAGATGTTCTCGTTTCAGGAAAGCATCTATTATACATATTTCTAAATGGAAGTAAATGGTCCAAAGTTAATCAATGTCTATAAAAGCCATACTGTGTGATGGAAAGAAGTTTCTTTCTGAATGCCAAAGAAGCCTTGCATTTACCATTTTTTCAATATCTTAAAAAGGCAGCTGGTCAGAGCAATAGGGTCGATAATTGTTTGCTTGTGCTGGATCCTTTTTAAGTTTTGGGATGGCAATGACAATTGACATGCCAAGGTCCAGAAGCTCTTTCTCTGTAAGTATTCTGTTTAGTAAGAAGAGATTCAAGGAAGATGTTTTATCATCTCATAACAGATGTAATCAGGACCTACTGCACTGGCATGACATAGATGAAGAGCTATTTTTAGTTACTCAACAAAAGACTGATTGTGTGGCTCTAGTGCACTGTAAGAAAATTTTAGCTGCTGCTTCACTGGTTGCTCTTTCAATATTAACCCTCTCATGCATAAGGGCCTCATATGAGGATGTAAAAATAATCATAATTAAAATTCTGAATATTTTTACGAATTGTTTATGTTAAAATGTTTATTAGTTTTAGTTTCATAACACACATTGTCGGCACTTGCGATGTGCCTGTTATTAAAATTGTTTTGTCGAAAATGATATGTAAAGAAGTTAAAAAATTGATGTACTTACCAGATTTGATATTTGTGTTACTTACAAGAATTTTATTGTAATTTAAAATGATAAAAGTTGTGTTTTATGAAGACATTCTCTCTTATCACTAACGGAGACAACGTGTCAGCCATTATTTATACCTAACTTCTTGTTTACCAGTTTCATGGAGTGCACATGCTCGCCGAGAAGTTTGATGTGTGATTGACAGCTAACAAGTTCAGTATCGAAGCAACGGGAGAGTAAACAAGATAGCATTCGGAAGGAATTCAGAACACAGGATGGCAGATATTTAGGTTCGGAAGAACTTAAGTTTTTATGCGACAGTTGGAGGAAAATTAATAGTATATTCCGAAAAAGGAATCGTGGAACTATTAAGTTTTAATGTGGAATAAGTATGTGGATAAATAATAAAAATTATTGCTATATATGTTTTAAACGGAATATTGGAGGAAACACTAATTGAAAGATTTATAGCAGATTCTGAAAAGGGAATCGTAGAACTGTAAGTTCTTTTTAATTGGAAGAGTTAAGACTGTCAATAAGCATTTAGTGAATAAAAGAAGAATTTGCTATTTACGTTCTAAAGAAATTTCGAGAAAACTCTGATTAAGAAGTTTCATCTGTATTAAGGACGCCGGATCTGATTATTATTTCTACTGAAGAAAAGAGACAGAATTACGTTTCGGAAGAATTAATGTGTGCTACATGAGTTGTGAGAAAGGATCCTGTAAAAATGAAGAATAGAGTCATATATCTTCTGAAAAGGGCCTTGAGAAAGAAACTGGCTATGAGCATTTTTTGATTGTGCAAACAAAGTGTTTAGTCTAGTCTTAAGTTTGTTTTTAAAAGGCCTTGGATCCAATTAATGTGTAATTAGTTATGTAATATTTGTTTGAAGTGTATATATATTGTTTTTGTTATTAAATGTGTTTATTTTGTATTTTGGTCTTGAGTCAGTGATTATTTGGATTCTGAAAGTGTTAAGGTCATTGCACCAATTGGAGTGAACCCTTGTGCATATAATAACATATAGGTACACTCGGAATTAAAAAAATAATTGTTAGAAACAGAGATCATCTCTATGGTAGGATAAATATTAAGATAATAAGTATGAATATCCTGGAATATAAAAATTCCCACAAATTATTAACAATGGCGCAGTCAATGGCAGGATTGATTATGACTTAACCTTATTTTTAGAATCCAGAAAGTAAATCTTGACTCAAGTAAAATTACTACAGAAGATAGCAATATTAGTAGTGAAGTTTCTTTAGTTAAAGATGAGGAATTTTTTAGGTTAATTAATCCAACTTTAGTAATACCTTCTTTCTCAGGTGATAGTAGTGAAAGTGTAGAAACATTTTTCAGATATGCAGAAAAAATTTGAGATTTAGGAAAATGGTCAGATTTTCATTTGTTGATTATACTTCATAATAAATTGTTGGGCAAAGCCAAAACATTCTTAAACACATCTCCTTTACTGAGAGACACTGACAGTTATGCATCATTTAAAGGTCTGCTAATATCAGAATTTTCAAGTGCAAGAGAATTAGGGCCTAACATTTGGAAAATTCATCAGTGCATTCAAGGTAATAGGGAGTCTGTTTCAGAATACTATCATAGACTTTGGAGCATTGCTCATGAATTTAATGTTTCATCTGAAGAGAAATCCTCTTGGGAATGGTTGCTGTTTAATCAATTTAGACATGGCCTTAGAGATAATTTGAAAGAAACAGCATACAAGAAAAAGGTTAAAAATCTTGACCAGTGTTTTGAAATTGTCAAGGAAAGGGAAGAGATATATTTCATTCCTCAAACAATAAACAGGTGAACTCTTTTCAGCATAATCAAACTCATTCTCCTAGCATTGTGGCTGCAGATAAAGTGAGAGAAGGAAAGTTTCCTAAATTAAAAGGTGCTAAGAAAATGAAACAGTCTAAGGAAATTTCTGTAAATCTAACAGAAAATGTTCCAGAATCTCGTTCCAAAGTACAATTACATGATTTGGGAAAATTAGAGGAACTGAAAACATTTCATAGTGAAGAAATAGAAAGACAACAGAGACCAGTAGTACAAGAACAGGAACTTCTGTTTAAGATGATATCGAATTTAATAATATTCAATAATCTTACAGATAATCAATCTTTCTCTTGTAAATCTAATGGTATTGACAGGAATAAAACATCTCATAGGGGATATATTCCAAAATGCTTTAGATGTAGTAAACCAGGTCATTTTGCTAAAGACTGTTATGTTAGAGATAAATCTTGTTTTCAACATAAGAAATCAGAGAATAAAGAAAAATCTGGAAATAGTTATTATTCCAATATCATACTGGGAAGGACAGAAATGTCAAATTACTCATTAGACATGGGTAAAGCTAAAGACAGCTTCAACCCTAAAAGAGAGAGAGTTTGATGTATCATTAGCTACTTAAGCTAATGGAGGTAATCCTTTGACAGTTTTACAAGGATTTATTGAAGATGTGCCTTGTTAAATCTTACTTGACACAGGTGCACATATTTCACTCATTTCTTATAATTTGTTTAACAAAATTAAATCTCTAATTCCAAATGACATTTCAGTTTTAAGTTATCCAATTAAATTAAAGGGAATATTTGAATCAGAAATTTCAGCAGAATAGCAAATCAATGTTTTTATTTCAATTCCTTGTTTTCCATTGAAAGTTTGTCATTCATTAATGTCATTCATGGATTTGAGGATTCTGGAAGTTCTTCCAGAATCCTCAAATCCAAATGTACAAGTAATATTTGGAATTGATTTTCTGAAACTTCATGGTTTTGCATGTAATTTTGTTAAAAATACAGTGTTGTAAAATTAATCATAATTAAAATTCTGAATATTTTTTTACGAACTGTTTATGTTAAAATGTTTATTAGTTTTTGTTTCATAACACACATTGTCGGCACTTGCGATGTGCCCGTTAATGAAACTGTTTTGTCAAAAATGATATGTAAAGAAGTTAAAAAATTGATGTACTTACCAGATTTGATATTTGTGTTACTTACAAGAATTTTATTATAATTTAAAATTATCAAAAGTTGCGTTTTATGAAGACATTCTCTCTTGTCGCTAAAGGAGACAACGTGTCAGTTATTATTTATACCTAACTTCTTGTTTACCAGTTTCATGGAGTGCGCATGCTTGCCAAGAAGTTTGATGTGTGATTGACAGCTGACAAGGAAAGCGTTCGGAAGGAATTTAGAATACAGGCCGGACAGATATTTAGATTCAGAGGAAGTCGAATTTTTTTTTTTTTGTGACAGTCGGAGGAAAATTAATAGTATATTCTGAAAAAGGAATCATGGAACTATTAAGTTTTAATGTGAAATAAGTATTGATAAATAAAAGGGAAATATTGCTATAAATCATTTTAAAAGGAATATTAGAGGAAATGCTAATTGGAAGATTTATAGTAGATTCCAAAAAGTGAATCGTAGAACTGTAAGTTTTAATTGGGAGAGTTAAGACTGTCAATAAGCATTTAGTGAATAAAAGAAGAATTTGCTATTTACATTCTAAAGGAATGTTCGAAAAAACTCTGATTAGGAAGTTTCATCTGTATTAAGGACGCCGAATCTAACTATTATTTCTACTGAAGAAAAGAGATAGAATTAAGTTCGGAAGAATTAATGTGTGCTACATAAGTGATGATAAAGAATCCTGTGAAAATGAAGAATAAAGTCATATATCTTCAGAAAAGGGCCTTGACAGAGAAAGAAACTGGCTATGAGCATTTTGTGATTGTGCAAACAAAGTGTTTAGTCTAGTCAAGTGTAAGTTTCTTTTTTAAAGGCCTTGGATCCAATTAATTTTGTAATTAGTTATGTAATATTTGTTTGAAGTGTATATATATTGTTTTTGTTATATTAAATGTGTTTATTTTGTATTTTGGTCTTGAGTCAGTGATTATTTGGATTCTGAAAGTGTTAAGGTCATTGCACCAATTGGAGTGAACCGTTGTGTATATAATAATATATAGGTACACTTGGAAATAAATTAAAAATAATTGTTAGAAACAGAGATCATCTCTATGGTAGGATTAATATTAAGATATAATATCAATGAATATCATATATATAAAAAATAAAACCAATTATTAACAGTGTCCTTGTGTGGACTAGAATATTTTTTGGACAGGACATCAGGTGACAAAGGAAAATTAGAGCAGTCTCCTGAAGTTTTTAAAGACATTAATGATAATGATCAAGTGCTTAATATTGAGACTCTAAAGAATAAGGAACCTAGTTCACAGATTTGGGAAAAGGATAAGATTGTCCAAGCTCAGAAAGATGATTCTGTACTCAAAACTATCTAAGAAGCAGTATTGAAGGGTGAAACTCAACTGGATACATTTTTAAACCTGGAAAACTTGTATTTAGATAAAGATGGGCTACTCTTATCTAGACAAATGGAAGATTGAAAGTGAAAATATTGGCACTAACTGAAATGATTTCTTGGATTATGTACACTTTCCATGATTCAGATTTGGCAGGACACCAAGGATTTTCTAGAACTTGGAAAAGAATAAAGGATCATTACATCTGGAAAGGTATGAAGAGTGACATACTCACATATGTCAAATCATGGCATAAATGCCAAATAAGATCTCCTTTCAGAGGAAAAGCTCCATTACAACCATTTCCAATTCCAACTGGAGCTTTTCAGGCTGTTGCTATTGCTGTAGTAGGTCCACTACCAATTACTAAAAAAAGGCAATAGATATATTCTAGTAGTCATAGACATGCTAACTAGATTTCCTGAAGCAGTGTCAATGAAGGATCAAACTGCAAAGACGATTGCAAGAAAGTGTTTGAATATGATTATTTGTAGATATGGAACTCCTCAGACCTTACTTTCAGATCAAGGAGCAAATTTCACATTTGAACGGTTATTACAGTTATGTAAATTACTCAACGTTAGGAAGATTTTTACTACACCTTACCACCCACAGTGTAATGGTATGTGTGAAAGGCTGAATAAGAATATAAAGCAAATACTTTCCAATCTGGCAAACACTAAAATGAATGATTGGGACACATATCTTTCTCAAGCATTATTTGCATGCAGATCTGCATTTCATTCTGCTATCAAAGAAAAACCATCTTTTGCTTTATATGGCTTTGATCCAATCTTTCCTAATGAACTTGTTTCAGTCATTCCTAATACAGGATACAATAACATAAATGAGTATTTGGAAACAGTAGTAGATAAATTTTCCACTACTACTCACAGATTAGTAGGTGAAATAAGTAGATTAAGTTCTCAGAAAACTAGGCAGTATATAAATCGTTTTAGAAAGTATAAGTCATTTGCACCAGGAGATTTAGTATTGTTAGATGATAAATCTAGTATAAAAAGAATTGGGAAATTAGGAAGGAAAGCTTTAGGTCCATATAGAATTTTAGACAAATTTTCTCCTGTGAATTTTAGGATTCAAGATGTCAAAAATCCTAGTAAAATTTTAAGTGTATACTCTCTGATAGGTTAAAAAGGTACTTTTTAGGGAGCAGAAATTTAGTTACATTAAGAGACAATGTGAATAAAATATTGAAAGATGAGCATAGTTTTCCTAGTACTAATTGTGCATCTCATTTTCACAATCAAATAGTAAGAAAGGGAATAGTTTTAAAGCTCATAATTCAAATACACAGCAAAGGAGAAAATTTAATTTGGGTAAAACAAAGCCTAATGCAGGAAATTTTAGAAATCCCAGGGTACATAATTCAGATAATGTACAATGTAAGAGTGATGATGATCAAACCGACTCTAACATTGATGAAATAGTAGCAGAATATCATAGGTTAGTTAATATGGAGTTAAATAAATCAGAGGAATGTGAAAATACCTCTAATTTAGTTAATAAGGATAAAGAATCTCAACCTGTAGAATTTGATTCTGATAGTGATGATTCTGTAGATTTAGCACATATTCAAATGGTTTAAATGAAATATTTGAGGAATACAGAAATGAGATTTGTAAGTATAGTAAATTGAAAGAAGAAAATTCCGAATTATCTCGAGCATCAGATGATTCTGAAACTAGTGATTCTGAGAGTGTAAATAATGATGAGCAAGAATCACGTTATTTTTTAAGATCTAGGAATAAGCATTGAAAGTTTTGTTTAGATATTGGTTAAATATTTAAAAATTTTCTTTTACAAAAAAATTTTTTCAGAGAAAGATGAAACGGATGTAAAAATAATCATAATTAAAATTCTGAATATTTTTTACGAATTGTTTATGTTAAAATGTTTATTAGTTTTTGTTTCATAACACACATTGTCGGCACTTGCGATGTGCCCGTTATTGAAATTGTTTTGTCAAAAATGATATGTAAAGAAGTTAAAAAATTGATGTACTTACCAGATTTGATATTTGTGTTACAAGAATTTTATTGTAATTTAAAATGATCAAAAGTTGTGTTTTATGAAGACATTCTCTCTTGTCACTAACGGAGACAATGTGTCAGCCATTATTTATACCTAACTTCTTGTTTACCAGTTTCATGGAGTGCACATGCTCGCCGAGAAGTTTGATGTGTGATTGACAGCTGACAAGGAAAGCGTTCGGTATCTGAGTAATGGCTGTAAACAAGAGAGCGTTTGGAAGGAATTTAGAATACAGGCCGGACAGATATTTAGATTCAGAGGAAGTTGAATTTTTTTTTATGTGACAGTCGGAGGAAAATTAATAGTATATTCCGAAAAAGGAATTGTGGAACTATTAAGTTTTAATGTGGAATAAGTATTGATAAATAAAAGGGAAATAATTCCAGAGTTACAGGAATACCAATCTCTCTCTGCAGTGCATGGTGGTATCAAGGAGGAAGTGAAAAGCTGCTGTTTTGTTGATTTGAATTTGGTGATTTTATGAGTCTTCTGGGAAAGGTTAGTATGGTTTTATATATTGTTATGCCTTGTAGATGAAGTGTGAATATTTAATTTGTTCATGTTTATTACCATATTCATAAAACGAACTTGAAAACAACCTGTCCTCAGCATAAGAAGATTTTAGGATAGGTGCAATGGTGGCAAGTTTCCTGTTTGCATCCCGATATATTTTGTTCTGTTTTTATCTTTTGGATTTCTTTTTCATCTTTCCATTTCTGGCATGCATGCTAGTAGGATGGATGATCTCCCTGACAGTTGACACAATTAGCTTTCTTTGCAGAGTGATATTAATTATCATGCACTTACTACCACACCAGGCTGTTTGGGGCATGCCTGTATTTCTGACATTTAAAGCATCTCAGTAGATTAGGGATGTGCAGACTAACAGGATAATTAAGATAGTCTGCTTTTACAGATGTTAGAGGTACAGGTGTATCAAAAGTAAGGATGCTGTTCCAGGTCAAAACAAACTGATGATCTCTACTTGTTACGATTTGCCTCATACCAGTAACTTCCCGATCTTTAAGCTCTGAACATGTTGTCTCATCTGAACATCAGATGAGACAACATGTTCAGAGAAGAAGATCCCATTCTGATATCACTACTCTAGAAGAGTTTAGTGATTTATGAGGTTATTGTAAATGGTAATTCCATCAATTGATGTTTCCACAAGGATATCATCATGTCATAGTTTTTCAAATGTTCTCAAAGATCCTGCCAGTCCTATATCCCTTTGAATAAAGAAAGGTAACATTTTCCCTATCGACTTTTCACCTGTTGCATCGAGAATAAGAAAAAAACAGGTACATTCATATTGTCACGTCTTTTGTTTTTTTACTTCTGTAATCAACTGATGTATCTACGATATCAGTACTTGGTTGGGGCCTTGTGATGGCCCTGAAAATCTGAGGTTGAAAAATTCAAACACGAAAGATTTTTTGCTCAGTGCCAGAGCTCCCCACCAACCACAAAGCCAACATGGACACCAACTCACCAGCAAGCAATGATTGTGCTTGGGAGAGGAATGCCAGGGCTACTCAAGGTGCAACACCAGCACCATAGCAAGCCTTGGGCCCAGGGTGGGAGAATCTTATAAAACCTCACAGGGTAGGAGATTTCAGCAACACTGTTAACCTTTACAGGCAAGTCCAGTAGCCTGGGCCATTCATAACTGCTTGTCTTGCCGAAGCAGAGGCCAAAATTGTACAAGACTACCAGGTGGATGAACCCAAATACTCCTAAGATTGTCACCGTGGTATCCAGAAAAGGGTGATCTGGTTAATTAATGATCCTTCTCACAGATATTCAGTTTCTGCTGAATTAGCCAGTATCATTCCTCCAAAACTATAAGAACAAGAGCTGCTACTAACCAACACCTATTTACACTGCAGCTCCAAATTCACCAAAAAACAACTTCTCTGCCTCCTCTTTCATTCCATGTATTCTGTTCTTTGGAACAGCCTTCTTCACTCCCAAAAAATACAACCTTCCCTCCTTTCTTCTCACTCTCCTGTCCACATTGCAATGATATGCTAGAGGCTTTGCAACCTGGAGTGTGTGTTGGGGAGTCAGTTAAAAGTAAAGTAGTAGTCAAGGAATTTTTCAAGACACTAAAGAGAACAGCTGATAGCAAGAAAAATACTAGTTCTTAAACAACACAAAGGAAAAAATCAACGATGAAAATATGCTTTAGTAAAACTTGGAGAAAAAGGGCAGTGTAAAAATAATGGCCAATAATTGCTAGATTTCTGCTAAGATATGACTTATCACAATAAACACCTTGTTTTTTATAAAAATATACATAAATTCATAGAGAGAATAAACAAAATCTACCATCTAACTCTCCACTTCTATTCCTCAAATATTTTTTGTTATGGAATTTGTACATGATATTCTCTGGACGGGGAATGCTGCTGCTCTCAATAATCTTTTGAAGGAAACCCCTGTTCCAGTTCATACCATCCCTATGATATCAAAAATGGCATCATAGCAACTAAATGTTAAATGCCCTGCAAGTTTATAATCCTGACAACTGACCTCTATCACAAAGTGGTAGGGTACAGTTACCATGCTAATGAAATCACAATTTTCAATCTCTAAGCTATCTCAGCCATCTGAATGCCAATTAGCAAAGAAAATATTAAAATTCCATTATATATAAGATCAATCTTTAATTGTTACAATTGCCAGATCATCTGCACTAGAAAACACCCAGAAACGGATGATGTTTATCAACTCTTACTCACTAATGCAGGCAATACAACCTAGTGATGTCAGCACACCTTCTAACAAGGTTTTTGCAGACCATATACTTTGCTCTAAGCATCAGATCAGCATACTTGAGAATCCAATCCCCATCCACCTCTCATTTCTATCCCACTTAACAGAAATAGAAGGCAGAAACAAAATATATACCAAAAGAGAGAAATGACATTCCATACCACTTCCCTAAGAGAGATTCCTGATATCAAATATGTTCCAAGTCATCCACATAACCAACACATGCAAACCTCTCAAGCAACTGCAACTGGAATTCATCCACAAGCAGTAAATGTGTTCCAAGCTTATCACTTCACCCAAGTTTCATCACTATGGGGGACAACCTACAAATCCAGCTATAAAACTGACTGAAAAAGATGTTTACCATTACCTCAATGCAATGCACCACACTCCCTTAATGAGGTAATCATTTTTTTTATTTACATAAAAAAATAGCCAGTGTCAAGCCTTAACAAACAAGGATGCCTTACTAATTTGCCTATGTTAGCTAAATTTTTAGAATATTATATGATTACTATCATGAGCAAAATAGACCTATGTATACTATAATCAGAGGAAGGAATATTAGCAGTTGAATAGACATAGGTTGGAATCCTATTAAGAACATAAAGGACAATTTATGAGACTTTTTAATGGAATGTCATTTAAACTATCTTAGGGAGGCAATACAATTCTTCTTATCCCCCCCCTCTCCCCAAAAAAGCAGCTCTATTTCAGGGAATTTGCAATTAGCAAATCAAATCCCTGTTATCTTTCATCTTTTATTCTGTTAAAGTGATTATACCATCACGGTTAGCTCTACTTCTATGTTCTTGAAAATTAATCAAGTCAAGATTTCTATCTTCAATTTTAGTATGATTCTGCCATCTTCACTCCTCTAATTGTCCTCAGAATTCTCATTTCTTACCATGATCTCTAGTCCTTGATTGTTTTCCCCCACCCCTAGTCACAGCCTTTCAAATCCATCTCTTAAAATTTGTCTTTTGCTCCATATAAATTTATTTAACTAGCTTTCTGCTATATCAGTTTTGATCATTCTATTACAGTGAGCAACAACCTTTGCTTTGCCTTGAAGTAGATGAGCATGATTAATTTTACCATACTGAATTCTAATATGTTAAAACCACCCTTCATAGCTCAGTCAGTATAGACAAAGTCCTTTGGTCATAAAGACCTGGCTTCAATTCCCGTCCATGATGTGAGGAACCTTTATCTGGTCTCTTTTGACTAAAGGTGAGTTAGCCAGTCTCATATGGAGGTAGAGATTTGAAACTCAGGTTTTTCATCTCCCAGAAGAGGCAAACCGCCCATATCTGAATTTGCTTAACATCTGAAAAAAGTCTTCTATTTATAACTGACATCAGTGGTTTCTTTGATTAAGAACTGGCAAAAATCAGCAAGCATGCTGATTTTTGATTTTGCTGATTTGAGTTCCATCTGCCTATCAACACACACACACACACACACACACACACACACACACACACACACACACACACACACACACACACACACACACACACACAATTATGACTCCTGTCTATAAAAGGTTGTAAACCTATGGCAGATTAGTACCGTGAGTGGGCCAATTTTTTTATTTTTTTTTTTATTGTTATTATTTTTATTCAAGTTAATATTATTAAATTTATTTTTATATAATCTGAAAACTCTGCTCTAGAGACCAAACATGGACTTTTTCAAGTCATTTCAGGCAGCATCAAGTAAGTGAGGTGGTGGTCTCAAACTGGGCAATGGTTCATCTCTCACCTGAAGACATTTACAAACGTCCATGCCAGAAGAGGAATTCAAACTCAAAACCTACTTTGTCAATATTATTGTAAGAATTGTACAAATTTGTGAGCTAAAAATGCTTTTAATTTTTTTTCAAAGCTATTCTTAAGAATTTGTGCTTTAAACACAGGAATGTATAAAGCCATTTTTTCACCGAACTAAGTGTAATATGGAGTTGTATATATCAAAGAAACCTTTTTTAGCTTCAACAAGGGAGGGTGAAATGCATTTCTTTTCTAGCATTAAAATCCATCAAATTGGCCATTTTTTAACCTCACAACAATCGTTATCTCTATGATAAAAATTAAAAACAGAACCAGCTTATGTATATTTTTTAAAAATTAGATTAACACTATTTATTGATTACACCACTCACATATAAAAGCCACAATGTTTCATGAAGCCTAGCTGCAGACCAATAAAAATTATAACTTCTGCATAAGTATCATTTTTTGTTTTTTTTGAACTACAATCGTTAGTTACTTCCTTACAATCACCACAAACTACCATACTGCAGTCATGGTACATCAATAATGTTTAGTTTATAAATTTTGAGTCATATGAAAATGCTAAAACTTACTGTATGAGCATTGTTCAGCTTTTTTGTTTCCCAACTACCATCTCCAGAACTGCTAATTACAGAAACAGCACCATCTGAACTTCCACATGCCAACATTAGACCAAATTCTTGTGGTGCCCAAGATAATGAATTCACTATTTAAAAATATATCAGATTTGTAAAAAAAAAACATTATCAAGTAAAAAGTACAATCATATCAAAGCTTAAAAAAACAGCATTACAACACACACACACCACAATGTATCCAATTTTATTCTTTCTGGCAAGAGTAAAAATGTGTAGTGACCCAAGGATTTTATTAAGAGTTACATTAATCTCAAATATTTTATACAGTTTTTATATTGTTTCATGAAAATTTATATATATATATATATATATATTTTTCCCCCCAACCGAAGTAATTCAAAATGTACTATAAGTGTTAGAAAAAATGGTCATGTATCATTAATAAATATATTATAATAAATGGTGATATGTTGGAGTGCTAAAGGGTCAAAGTAGGATAACTTGGAAGAGATCGCCATGTAGCATTTTAAGGAATGCAGAGAACCGATCAGCACTTCTGACCTAATGTTCATTCCTCATGTTCTCGTGGTGCATCCTGTTAGGTAACATACCGAATGAACGAGATAACGTAAAATGATGTTACAATATGACATTTTCATTCTGGTGGGCACATTGTCCAGTTAAATAAGGGCATCCATTGTTTTTGTCAGGGAACCAGGGCAAACAGTAAAAAGTCAACTACTGGAACAAATCCTAACTCAACATCAGCAGAGTTCAAGATTGGCACCATCAACATAAGAAGCATCAATGAAAAAGAAATGGAAATAGCATAAAAATTGGACAAGTACGACATTGACATACTAGGTGTTACCAAAACAAAAAACACAAAAAACAGGTGAGATCTTTCTAAATAACAAATGCAAAATGTTATATTCAGGCAATAACACTCAGGATAAAGGAGGAGTAGCTATAGCATGTAATGCTGAATATGAGACAATCTCCATGAATTGTAGGCCATTCAAGTAGAAAGAGAGATGTGGACAAATATCAGAATGGGGAACTCTCAGTGAAACTTATTTCTGCCTTCCACAGAAGATTCTACTAAGGAAGAAATGGAAGAATTTTTCAGACATTAAAGAAGGCAATTAACAAAGAAAAAGGAAATATTAGTCCTTGTTAGAAATCTAGACAGCAGAGAAAGAAATGTTTACCAGACATATAGAGATGCTTTGGGAAAACTTGGAGAAAAGAGCAAAGCTAATAATTATAAGTACCTGCTGGATTTCTGTTCAGAACATGGACTAATTATTACAAATTCACATGGAGAGAAGATGCAATAAATAAGAAAAGTTTTGATCATCATGGACTATGTTGATAATGTTTTCCCACTGGTTCAGGACACAAGAGTATACAGAGGATTTGAAATTGGAATGATCACCAAATAGTGTTGAGCAGGATAAAACTGAATGGCATATTGAAAAGAAGAGTTTGTAAAGGTCTTCAAGTGAATCAAAGTTGAGTAGTTTTCAGAGGTGAACTGTACACTCAAATGCATAACATTATTCAAGAAAAAAATGAAAGAGATTAAAAACAAGGACCAAGCAGTAGAGATTCAGTGGCAAATCCTGAAGAAAAAATATAGATTCAACCAGGTAGGCAAGTGGTGAGGCTGTCTACAAGGACAGAAAAATCATAATTCCATGGTGGAATCAGGAAGTTAAAGAGGCAACTAAGGAAAAGAAAAGGTATGTAAGGACATAGAAAATAAATATTTTGGAGGCTATTGAAAAGGCTTAGGAGTGGAGGAAAGCGTACTTTAAAAAGGATCAGAGATCCTTTTTAAAGTACGCTTTTCTCTTTGTCTTAATATGAGCTTTGCTCATATTAAGACAAAGAGTTGAGAAATCATGTTTTGTAGATATGGAAAAGACACATGACAAGGTGTCAAGAGAAAAGCTATTCAAAATGCTACAGTTATATATTGTAAAATAGGACATTATATTAAGTAATACATAATCTATATTTGAGTTGTAAGTTAGCCATTACAATTGAAGGAGGCACAGAAATTTTGATATTAAATCAAGTGTGAGATAAGGATGTACATAATCTCCTCTGTTATTTATCTCTATATGGATCACAAAACGAAGAAAATTGGTATTAAACCTGATATCAAAATTGGAGATGTTAATCTCAGCTCTTTGATGATGCAGATGTTATATTATACTTCTAAATAAACTTGTATGAAAATCAACAATACAAAGACAATGAAAATAGGTAGAAACATTGGAAACATCAGCTGCATTATACATGAAGAATAATATACAGAACAAGTAAAACATTTCAGCCATTTAGACCAAATTTTTAGCGAAGATGGCAAATTAAATATGGAAATAGTAGAATTAGCAAAGCTGGTATGTTATTAGAGAAATCAGTCAAAACACTAAACTGGCTTTATGTTAGACAGCATTCAAACCAATTTTAGCTTGGATATGAGAACTGGGTTAGAATAAAATTCTTCATCAAAGACTGGAGACTACAGATACAAGAGGCCTGAGAAACATTAGAGGACTAATCAAAGCTAACCATAGAGCAGCTTTGATCATATTTATCAAGAAAATGTGGATCCATTTTAAATTCAAAATCAGATAATTTATAACAGAACAAGAATACTGGAGGCAGGCACTTCAACTTTCTCTTGCAGTTGTATCTACTTTGGCAGAACAACAATTGCCATTTCAAGGCAATGACAAGAAATTTAACTTCAAAATGGAAATATTATCAGAACAAATTGCACAATTTGATCCTTTTTTTTGCTGATTACAGTGGTAATTATAGGAATTCTGTGTGGGGAAAGCTATCATATTTAAAACAACATGTGATGAAATTTCTGATTTAATGGAAGGAAGAAAATCTATTTTTGAAGATTTAAAAGAAGCTATTTAGTTTTCTATTGATTCTACCTTATCTGTCACATATAGATCAATTAACTATTATTGTAAGATATACATCTCCTTATAATGGTCATCGTAATGAATGATTTTTACATTTATTCCGACAGAAAAACCATTCCTGAGAAAATTTAGCCAATTTTAAAATTATATACTATATATGAATGTAACATTGATTTTAGGATGTGTAGAAAACAGTTCTAAGACAGTGCAGCCAATGTGTCTGGGAAATATAAGGGTAAGCAGCAAAAAATTTAAAAAAATAAATATGCCACTGTTAAATTGTGAATGAAACTATGTTGTGTAATTTATTTTTTTTCATTCACATTTAACATTGCTTATTATATATTAATCATGATTTGTATAAACATTATTTATTATTCCTTAATTAAGGATTACTATTTAATTATTTATTCTAAACTTAACCTACTATTAATTTATTAGGCAATAATATGTGTAGAATTTATAATAACTGAAATATATATATATATATGATGTAACGAAAAGTATTATTATAAATAATTGTATACGTAATGAAAGAGCTGATTAAGTAGCTCAAATATTCAGTTTATTCTTATTTGTGAAAATTTAACGTTATGTAATCACTTATGTAAGAGTAGAGCGTTGTATTACATTAGCGAAATGTTTACGTTCATGTGTTGTCATGGAGACGCATGAAATAAACAAGCACGAATCGAAGAGTGCGTGACCTTGGAACCAGGAGAAGATTTTTAATTAGAGAGGAAAGAGGAAGTTTTTGCGGAGCAGGAAGGAAGGTAGGATACAAGCAAAGGAAGTGGAAGAAAATTATAAGTTCTCTAGGGCAGAAATTCATGAGAATAGTGTTTAGAAGTGAGCCAAAACATAGTGAATCATATACTTAGCTGCAAGTGAAGTCAGCTGTGTTGTAAAAGGAAGATTAATGCTGTAACCGGATAAAGAACTGGACATTCAATGCAAAATTCTGATTAGTTCCAGTTAGTCTAGGATTACGTCTTAATTCTATGTTGCCCTGAGAAGAATCATATTGAGATTAACTAGTTTGAGAAAAGTAAACAAGGAAGGATATCAGTGCCTTGTTGATGTGTTTTTTCTAGAGTGGTGAAGCACGATTAACAGTAGTTCAGTTAGATCGTTGGAGAATTTTTATTAATGTGTTCCGCTAACGTAAATAAGTTAGTTCATAAGTGTGCTCACAATTAATTGATGTATTGAAGATTGTATCTGGTAAGAGTAGTCATACTTGTTTGTTTATTTTAATATTAACATATCTTCGAAGTTCAAAGTCCGAAATAAGATTGCTTGAAATATTGTCTACCTTGATTAGTGCTTCCTGTGAATTTAAACATTAAGTACAGCTGATAGATATGTGGAGACTGATTAAATAAGAAGTTTCGTTTTATTAACTTGAGTTAAGAAAGCTTGTAATTTTGAAGCAGTGAATTGTATGTTAAAGTTTAGGACATTGAATTGTAATGATTGACTTAGTGAGATGTATTAAGTTAATTGTATTGTTTCAATTAAAAGCAGAATTCATGTATTTGCTATATATCATATATTAAATGTTTTATTTTGTTAGTCTAAATATTGTATTTGCCTGAACTCCCTTTTATTGCACCGTTCATAAAAAATTCGAATCTTGCGGGTGCCCCAAGTAGAATAATAAATAATTCGGCCTAATGAGAAGACTGCTAACTTAATTAAGAATTGATCCTACTATTTTATATAGACTAATCTGGAAATAGGGTGGCGCAGTATAATTATAAATTTCCCTACTTTTGGATCGGTGATCAATTTGCAATTAGTTGTTTTATTAATAAGAGTGACTTGAAACAAGATGGCAGATTTAGAACATAACATGAAAATAGAACGTCACGACACCACATATATTTATGTGGCATATTTATGCCACATAAATATATGTGCCATAAATATATTTTATGCACCAGACATCCATTAAATTTGGTCAGAAACACTGCAGTTGACTGTCGTGCAGATACAAAAAAAAATTTTTTTTTTTAGTTTGCAACTTATACATTTTTTTCTACTTCAACAAAACAATGGCCTATTTTAAGATTGAGTTTGGGATCTAAATTGTAGATTAATTGTGGAAATGAACTTTATAACAATGTTCTTTCTGCAAGAGATAAATGTAGGATAAAATCTTTAATTTTTATTATGGATTCTTTAGAAAGTAATTTCAAAGAATGTTACTAACTACTATAGCAAACAAAGTTTTCTTCAATGCCTCATAAGCAAGATATTATTCTAAAGGAAATTCACTACAGTCAAAGCATCTGCTATGACAAACTATTCTTGTGGTCCCTTATTAGTTTAATATTAATGAAATTTTTGAAAAATATTGAAGTGTGACCAGATATGCCGTAATTTTAGAAAATAATTACTCCAAAGACCTAGATGGCAACTTATTCAAAGATATAAAATGTTTCTGTATATAAAGTAAAATTATTCTCAAATAAATGAGTTTAATTATCAAAATTTATACCATATAATAATTCAAGACAAAATACAGTCAGTTTTTCCAAATGTTGATTGAAATTGTATTTCATCTTTTTCTTACCTTGATGATAACTAACTCATCTGGAGAAAGATTACTTAGCAGGCTTAATAGGGTAAAAAAATGAATGTCATAAAACCATGCTTCAAACTCTCATCCTTCAGCAAATTACATAATAAGGTAACGCTTAGAAGCTTATCATCTCAAGATATTGTTTAGATTTTGCAATAATGGAATCACGAAAGCTAATATTTAAATAATTTGAATCAATAATTCTTTGTTATTAATAAAAATTATTTAATTATATTAATTTTTTTTTTTTTTTTTTTTTTTTTTTTTTACAAAAACAAACAAAAATGTCTTTTATTTTAGTATTGGTTGAACTGATATTTATAATATCAAAAATGTTTGATGAGCATGAAAAATTTACTTAGAAAAGGAGAGGTGGGGAATCCTTAAAAGTTATAGCTTAGGGAACAGCATGAAATCGATGCCTGATTTCAGCTCAATAATAAGTCTGATAACATCACATCAACATACAATAACAGAATAATCTAGTACAGTTGGCTCGAAAAGTATAACAAGTTTACTTACTATAGCAAACTAAATCTCCACTAAAGTCTTATAAGATATTACTAAACAAAATTCACCACAGCAAACCATTTAAAGGTTTATTTCAAATTCAAAGAACTTTGTCCTCTGATGAATCCCAACAGTATTACATATTCAAAGCACATTTCTGTAAAGTGTATCAATAATTTTCAATGTTTATTCTTATGAAACTTTTCATGTCATGAAAGAGCATACAAAAATTTACTAGTGATGTGTTTTTGGCTCATCACAGCAATGAATAGAGAGAAAACTTCACCGCTGAAAACGTCAGTTGCAGACACACATTCAATTATGGATGAAATTAGGTGTAAGAAATATAAGTGATTTACAAAAATTAATTCATAGGAAAGGCCCAAAAAAATCTCAAGGTAAGAAAACTAGTTTCATGTGAATCATTCAGTGCTTTTTGCATAATGCGAAATGAAATTTTTCATGAGAAATAGAAATTACCTACTAGCATATCAACCATCAGTTACCAGATGCAAGCTGAGGCTATTAGAAGATCAGTTACTTTATTCAATATCTCTGGATATTAGACCTATAAAAAATTAGACATCCACTTAATGGAAGTTGTAAGTTTCATTTTATTTTTCTACCCTTCACAGTGAAATCAGTGCAACATACTATGATCTACATATAGGACCAGAGGGCCCAAGTTCAACAATGTTCTGTACTATTTAACTCCAGACTTGTAGAATCAAAAAGTCAATCTCTGCTAAGTCTTCATGTACTGCTGCCAGTGTGACTTGCAAGGCATGCAAAGAAAGTATCTTGAAATCAGCCAAGAGAGACAAAAGCTTAATAAGTCTATATAACTCTGTTGACATCATGCCCTTCTAAAGGAAGTTCCAGAGGTAAATTTTGGTACAGTGTGATGGTGTTCTTGAAGAAGATGCATCAAGTCTCAGTTTTCAGCAGAGCAGGCGGCTTTCTCGTGATGAAGGGTAGCGATACATTGATAATGACATCCAGGCTTCCTCAATCCAATGTTTAGTCTGATAGAGAGGTTCTACCTGTTATCCAACCATTTTTCAGCTATTGTCTATAATTCTCACTCCTGAAAATTTGTGCAATAACAACAAACATGAGCTAGTTTCTGTACCTCTAACAGCCTGATCTGCAGTACATCATCACTTCTTCCCTGAGTTGTACAAGCATGAGTTAGTAGGACATTAATTTTTGTCCTGATTAAATCTATATATTCAAATCCAGGCAGAAGGCAAGGTCCCATTCCTCATCGATTGACACCAGAAGGAACATGTTTAGGTTCCTTAATACAGCTGTTGACTGAATGGCAGAGCATTAAACCTATCTCATTTGTTTAGCTGAGGTAGTTGTAATCAGTGTCCTTCCATCAAACATCCAGCCAAAAGCATGTTAATAATACATGAAGTCCTAGAAGTAGCAAGACATGATTCTGAAGTGGAGAACACATTTTCTTTAATCTGAATAGACATAACTTAGGTATTAACTATTGCAATGAGAGAATCACAGGACTTACAGTAGCATGGAAAATGCTAATGGCACATCATAAGAAAGACAATCAAGAGTGGACTGCTCAGTGAGCAGCTACATCAATCCAGGAGAGTACAGAGAGAGAGACTCTACCCAGGACTATTCTATGGTAGATTACTTTCTTCTATGAAGAAAAAAGTAATTAATATAACTGAGGAGAGACTGTAAGTGAGCAAGGAGTATATCGGGAATCAAGCAAACTTGATGTTAATAAGGCTGTGGGACTTTATAATATATTACCATGTATTTTGAAATGTGCAAGGGAGTTGGCATCTGCCTTGACATATTTTTTTTTAATATGAGTCTTGCACTGGGTCGAGTTCCAGAGTGGAAGGAGGGCAAGATTGTGCCACTTCATAAGGGAGGTGACAGACCTCAAGCATCAAATTATACGCCTATCTATGTGTCAGATGTTGTGGTTAAGGTGTTGAAGAGCTGGTGAGAACTAGAATCCAGAATTGGGTTGACAATAATGGTATTATCTTTGATGGACAGCATGGATTTGCTAAAGGGAGATCATGTTTTAGTAATCTACTTACGTATTACAATAAGGTGATGGCTTCCTTGGACAGAGGAAAGGGATACACAGTAGCATATGGTACTGTGTTGGATCAGAGACTGGTTATCTGATAAGTATCAGCAAGTTGTGTATGGGGGGGGGGGGGAAACAATATCCCTGAAGAGGAAAGTCACTAGTGGTGTGCCTCAGGGGTCTGTTTTAGAGCCATTGCTGTTTAATCTGTATGTTAATGATACTGGCAAAGATTTGGATGGGGTTATTCAGATGTTTGCAGATGATGCAAAGTTGGGACGAACAAGAAAACTTGAATAGATTGAGTGAACGGGAATGCCAGTTCAATGATGCAAGATGTAAGGTATTAAAATTTGGAGCTATACTGTTGGAGGCAGAGGAAATATGAGATCTTGGGGTGACAGTGAATAAGGTTCTGAAATTTAGGGGCGGGGACATTGCCAAAATTGTGAGGACAACACAACAAATTCTGGGAATGATGCAAAGCACACTGACTTGTAGAAGTGAGGAGATTCTTGTTCTATTGTATAACGCTCTGATTAGGCCACACATGGACTACTGTGCATAGATTTTGTCACTTGGTTTTTCAAAAGGATGAAGAGATGTTGGCAAGGGTTCAGAGGTGACTGACTAAGGTAGTTTTGGATCTCTAGAATGCCAAATATGAGAAAAAGGTTGAGAAGATGTAATTTACAGAGTCTAGTGAATAGGAGGAAGAGGGAATGATATGATAGAGACCTACAAGTTAGTAAGGGGTTGTTATAGGATCAATGTTGAAGAGGTTTTACAGAAAATGATGGGAGATCAGGGGAGAACCAGAGGTCATCCCTGGAAGGGTATGTGAGGAGTGTGAGCAAGGGGGGGGGGGGGTGAGAAGCAGGTTTTTTGCATGCAAAGTTATGAATGACTGGAATGCCTTGCCTGAGAGGGTGGGTGTCTGCAGAGAATTTGAGTGTATTTAAGGCATGGTATGATGAGCTGTGTGTATGACAAAAGGACCTCCTAGATGAGTTTTTGACTCCATGGAGTCTTAGGATAATAATATAATAATTAAAGAATGAATATCCACTGTATATGTTTAAATGAGTCTTTTCAAAGAGAAGAGAGAAAAGATCCTAGAGTGGATGAGAACGAGTGCTCTGAAGTGGTTCAAAAAAGTTTCATGTTTGATCTCCAGAGCTGGGATTCCAGACTATGTTTAAAACATAAAGACATAAAAAAAAAATATATTAAGCCCCCTTGTGCCAAAAAGAAGCATGCAGAGTGTAATTTGAATAGTAAAGGTGTGCCATGGTTATTATAGTTGTGATATGGGTTTCTGCCAGTAGCAGGTTGTCTGACCTAGATGACTGTAAGTGATGGTTTATGTCACTTATTTTGTCATTTATACAATAGGTTTTATTTTTTAAATAGGTTTCTCAGGGAGATTAAATTTCAGAGTAACACTCAAATTGCTTGTCATTTCTGATTCAGAGTTAGATTAAAAAAGACAGAGCAGAGACATTATTCAAGGTCACCATAAACATAAAAAGTATCAACAGAAAAGAAGTGGAACTGGCAGAAGAATTAGAGGGTCATCACATTGACATAATTGGTGTTACTGAAACAGAGACGACAAAAAACAGGTGGGATTCTTCTGAATAACAACTACAAAATGTTATCTTCAGGCAATGATATCAGGGAAAGGAAGGATCATCTACAATTTTCAACACCAAACATGAAGATAATCTTGAATGGCAGCAATATCAGTAGTGATGTGTATAAACATCATAATGAAGAATTGAACAATGAGATTTATTTGTGCCTATGGTCTAAAAGAAGTTTCTACTCAGGAGAGAAAATGTGGAGGAATTTTTTGAATCATTAGAAAACACAGCTGATATAAAGAAAAAAAAAAAGTTGGTCCATGCTAGATATCTAAATAGCAGAGTAGGAAATGAATACAAGACATACAGAAAGCCAATAATAATGGTTAAGTTCTGGACTTCTGTTAGAATACAGACATCATTAACACCACGTTCTACCATAAATATGTGCACAAATGCATATAGAAAAAAGATACAAGAAATAAAAAGTCTCAATGACATAGTTATTGAGACTTGTCATATTCACTGAGACAGTGTGAAGGCATTTGTATCTTCACACTGTGCAAGACACAAGCGTGTTCGGGGGGGGGGGGGGTATGAAAGAGGTAGTAATCACTATTTAGTTTTGAGCAGAATAAAAATGAATATCAAATTGGAAAAAAAATATATGTAAGAAAATTTTTAAAAGAATCAAAGTTAAGCGGCTTTCAGAAGAGAGCTGTAGACTTTAGTATAGAAATATTATTGGAAGAAAAGGAAGGAGCTGCTAGACAGGCACGTAAAGTTTACTTCAAGGATAGAAAAATCAGAATTCCAAGGTGTTCTGGGAGACGAGGTAAGAATATAGAAGATAAATAACAGGAAGGTGGAAAAATGCTCTAGAGACTATTACTGAGAAAATTTAGAAATGGAGTAAAGACTACAATAAATGAATGCCAGATGATTGGAGGGGGTGCTTAAGGGTCAAAGCTGTATAACTGAGAGGAGACCTCCACATAGCCTTTAAAGGAATGCAGAGAACCGACCAGGGTTTCTGACCTAATGTCCAATCCTCACCTTCTCATGGTGCACCCTGTTGGGTATCTACTTTGATACTGAACGAATGAGAATGGGCTGGCAATTTGGGATTTAGCCGACCAAATTGTATTCTTATTGGTTAAACCAAAATAAAAAATGATGGTACAACATGACAAAATTTCATGCCGGCTGGGGCGTCGCCTGGTTAAACAAGGCCCCCGTTGTTTTCGCCAGGGAACCAGGGCGAACAGCGAAAAGTCAGCTACTGGAACACATCTGAAAACAAACCCCAACTCAACATCACCAGAGTTAAAGATCGGTACTATCAACGTAAGAAGCCTGAATGGCAAAGAAATGGAGCTAGCTGAGGAATTAGATAAGTACCAGATCGACATAATAGGGGTGACTGAAACAAAAAAGACCAAAACTGGTGAGATCTTTCTGAGCAATAAATACAAAATGTTATATTCAGGCAATGACAATCAAGGAAAAGAAGGAGTAGCCATAGTATTCAACACAAAATACGAGGCTAATCTTCTTGAATGGCAATCAGTCTCAAGTAGAGTAATGTGGGCAAATATGAGAATGGGGAACTGGACAATGAGACTTATTTGTGTCCATGGTCCCACAGAAGGTTCTACTAAGGTAGAAGTGGAGGAATTTTTTGAGGCTTTAGAAAAAGCAACTGACACAATGAAAAAGGAAAAGTTGGTCCTTGTTGGGGATCTAAATAGTAGAGTAGGAAATGATTGTGAGACATACAAAAATATTTTGGGAAAATTTGGAGAAAAGAGCAAAGCTAATAATAATGGCAAATATCTGTTGGATTTCTGCTCAGGACATCGACTGGTTATTACTAACACCATGTTCCAACATAAAAATGTGCACAAATTCACATGGAGAGAAGAGGCTAGGAATAAGAAAAGTCTCATTGACTATGTTATTGTTGATAGTGATGTTTTCTCCCTGGTGCAGGACACCAGAGTGTACAGAGGATTTGAAATTGGAAGTGATCACTATTTAGTCTTGAGCAGGATAAAATTGAATTTCATATTGAAAAGAATAACATGTAAGAAAGTTTTAAAGCGAATAAAAGTTGAGCAGCTCTCAGATGTGAACTGTAGACTAAAATACAGAAATATTATTGAAAAGAAAATGAAAGAGTTTGAGAACAGGAATCAAACCTTGGAGATTCAGTGGCAAACTCTGAAGGAAACATTGATTGATTCTGCCAGAGAGGCATGTGGTGAGGTTGTGTGCAAGAATAAAAAAAATCAGAACTCCGTGGTGGACACAGGAAGTTAAAGAGGCAGTGAAGGAAAAGAAGAAAGCATATCAAAAGTTCCTGGCAAATAAGTCAGCTTTTACTCTTACAGAATACAGAGACAAATGTAAGAAAGCTAAACAGTGTGTAAAACTAGCTAAACAAAAGTCATGGGAGGACTTTGGCAAGAATATAGAAAATAAATATCAAGAAGGTGGCAAAATATTCTGGAGGTTGTTGAAGAAGCTTAGGAATGGAGGAAAGAGTGCTGTAAAAGGAATTAGAGATGATAAAGGTGAAATGAAAACAGGAGAAAATGATATCCTTGAAGTATGGAGTAATTACTTTGAAAAACTGCTAAATGAAACAAGCAGTGATGACAGCACAGTGATAAAAAACACTGACCAGGCATGCAGTCAGGAATACATATCCATACTTGAAGTAGAAAAAGCCATCAAAGGCTTGAAATGTGGAAAGGCAGCAGGAGTAGATGATATTCGACCAGAAATGCTGAAGTATGGTGGTATAAGAGTCTTACAGTGGCTGCACTGCATAGTTCAGAAAGCCTGGACAGAGGGACGAATTCCCGATGATTGGAGTAGAGCTCTCATAGTACCCATATATAAAAAGGGAAATAAAACTGAATGTGAGAATTACAGAGGTATTTCCCTACTGAGTGTTCCTGGCAAGATCTATGCAAGTATACTTGAGAAACGGTTGAGAAGAATTGTGGAAGAAAAGCTTGGTGAAGAACAAGCTGGATTCAGGCCAAATAGAGGCTGTCAGGATCAGATCTTCACTTTACGACAAATAGTCGAGAAAACATGGGAATATAACAAAGATCTGTATTTAAGTTTTGTCGATTTGGAAAAGGCATATGACAAGGTGCCAAGAGAGAAGCTATTCAATACGCTGCAGTTATATGGTGTCAATGGGGCATTATATCAAGCAATACTTAGTCTTTATTTGAGTTGTGAGTCAGCAGTTAGAATTGAAGTACAGGAAGATGGTTTAATGTTAAATCTGGTGTGAGACAAGGATGTACATTATCCCCTCTGTTATTCATTATCTATATGGATCACATTATGAAGGAATGTGGTATTAAACCTGATATCAAAATTGGAGATGTTAATGTCAGCTCTTTGCTTTATGCGGATGATGTTATACTTCTAAATAAATCTGCTACAAGTCTGCAAGATTCTCTGATTAAATTGAATAGCTGTTGTAATAGATATGGTATGAAGGTCAGCAATAAAAAGACAAAGACAATGAAAATAGGCAGAATCATTGAAAATGTCAACTGTGTTGTGAATGGAGAACCTGTGGAACAAGTAAAACATTTCAGCTACTTAGGCACAATTTTTACTGAAGATGGTAAACTAAATATAGAAATAGACAACAGAATCAGCAAAGCTGGTATCGTGGGAAGTCAATTGAATAAATTCATATGGAATAAGAAAGAAATTAGTCGGAACACTAAATTAGCTGTATACAAGACTATGTTCAAACCAATTTTAACTTATGGATCTGAGAGCTGGGTCAGAAGTAAAACACTTGACCAAAGACTAGAGACCGCAGATATGAGAGTCCTGAGAAAGATTAGAGGCGTGAACAGATGGCATCAATGGCAATATCATATTAAAAATGAGGATATTAGGAAAGAACTTGACATTGTCAGCATCCAGGAATGCGTTAGCAGAGCTAATCTCAGATGGTATGGTCACTTAAATAGAATGGGAGCGGAAAGATTAGCAAAACAAGTGTTCTCTGCCAGGTTGGCAGGAAAACGACCAAGAGGAAGACCAAGATATAGGTGGATTGATACGGTACAAAGTGCCTTAGACGATAGAAATATAAGATCTGATAATGTTGGAGTCTTGACAAGTAATAGACCTCTTTGGAGGAAAATTATAGATAGGAAGTTAGTAATGATGTAATTTTTTCATGTAGTACTGTCATATCCTGTACACCCCTTGAGGGTACATGGCAGGAATTTGATGATGATGAGATGATTGGAGTAGAGCTCTCATAGTCTTTACTATCTATGAAAAAAAAAAAAAAAAGAGAGAAAAAAGAGGGAGAAATAAAATTACAGAGGAATTTCCCTACTGAGTATTTCAGGTAAGATTTATGCAAGCATACTTTGGAAAAAAGCTAAGAAAAATTATGGAAGGGAAACCTATTGAAGAACAAACTGAGTTCAGGCCAAACAAGGATTGTCAGGATCAGGTTTTCATTTTAAGACAGATGGTTGCGAAATCATAGGAATATAATAAGGATATTATTATTACCACATCCTGCATTGAGTAAGTAGACTAAGTGTGAGATCATTCAAATGACAACATATTTATCATACTGAATCTTAAAATCCTTAACACTCCCTGCATTAACAATATATTCTAGTAATGTGTTCCATTTACCCACAATTCTCCATTTAAAAAATCTACTCATCACACCCTTCTTCACAACACTCTCACACAACTTCCAGGGATGGCCTCTGGTTCATTCCCTTTCCCCTTATACTTTGTATTTAAATTTTGTAGACTCGAAAAGGCATATGACAAGGTTCCAAAAGAAAAGCTGTTCAAAACACTACAATTATATGATGTAAATTAGTATTATATCCAATCCTCCAGATGCATGAGGACTCATTGTGGAAAGGTGAACAATCATAGATCACAATAATTATAACTTGCCTTGAAGACATCGGTGTAATAACATTTCTATTAAAAATAAAATTTTTAAAAATGTTATTTTATTGCTATATAAATTGTCTAACACATAAGATGATTTCAGTTGTCAGGTGAAAAAGTTTCTGCATTCGAGTTCTATGCAAATATAATATAAAAATCTACAAACCTGAAGAATCATGATCACTATACTCATATATCTTATCCCAATTCCCATCTGTTTCTTTCCATAAGATTACTTTCCTATCATAGGAGCATGAGGCTAACAAATTACCAAACATTGGATGAGCCCAAGCAACTTGCCATACTGGACCTCCATGTCTATTAAAAAAAAAAGTAATATGTATTACAAGAAGTATGTTTGCAATAAAATGGATCATAACACAAATTCACATAGCAAAACAAGTAAATGCACTGCAGCACACCGCTTGGACCAATATGTAAACAGATGTTTGGATGATAAGGTTTTGTTATATCAAAAATCATTTCAGCATTGAAACATCTGGTATAATATAAACTTAAATCTACTACCTATGAGAAATTCAACCAAGTGTCAGATATGCCCAATTTTCTCATGGTTTTCATAGGCTGTTATCAGGCATATTAATGGCTTCATGACATTAGAAATATTTAAGAAATTTTAAGAGAAAGAATTTTGGATAACAATTTTATAAGTGTTTTAACAGATTGTTAATGTATTGAAAATAATATATCAAAGTGTTGTAATTTTTATTTACTGTCACTGTGCAATCAATTCTCCCAGAAAGAAATTCTTTTGAAATTACAATAACATTGGAGTTCACTTAATATAAACATATGACAGCCGTTTTAGCATTCAATATACTAGACTTTCTGTTTTGCTTCAGATGTTTGCCTGTTATCTGAACAAATACATACTCTATACAAATTCCAGGAGCCTCCATAGCTCAGTCAGTACAGATGAAGCCCGTTGGGTTAGAAAGACCTGGGTTTAATTCCTGTCCATGATGTGAGGAACCTTTATCTTGTCTCTTTCGACTGAAGGTGAGTTAACCAGTTTCATATGGAGGTAAAGGGTTTTTTCACCTGGAAACTTGGGATTTTTGTCTCTCAGAAAAGGCAAATCGTCCCCATAAACACACACAGATTACAGTCATAAATACTTGCCCTTAGGGGGATGCAGCAGAGGAGTAACGAGCCAGCTGCATTAATTCGTCATCAATCCCTCATTAAGGGAATACAAATTCCAGCTGTTATGAAGTATGAAACTGGTCCACATTTGGAGAGGTATACCCAAAACATTCGTCAAAATCTTGCAGAAGCAATCAAACTGATTAATGATTCCTCTTTTACTGACTCACTCCACTTACAAACTGCTGCTCCCTTTTATTCTGTGCTGCTTCTACAGATACTTCTAGACGTTATTTAATGAATGGAAGACACCTGAGCTTGCATATATCATGTAATGTCCTCAAAATCTTACAATTGAGATATATATATATATCATATAAACTGCCTTTTTATTAGATACATATAGCTAATATAAATTTATGAAAGACTTAAATTTCTTTAGACTCAGCCCCATGTAGACTGGATTGCATTCAACAGCTGACCTAGATTGGACAGTGGCAATCCTGTAATAAATAGCTGGTTTCTTCCCCTGTCGTCAGCTGTTCAATTGGGAACACAAAGTTACTCTCATGCTCTGGTACATTCTGAATGATCATGACTTCTGACAGTGTACAGGAAAACCTCGCTAAACGCGATTAATTAATCCATCAATTAATGCACACTAAGCGAATACAATAAACAATAGGAATAATTATAATTCATTCATCGGTTAGCATAAATTTGAAAAAAAAATTTATAAGATATATTAGAGGATAAAATCAAAGTTAATAAAAATCAATTGTTTAAATTTTTATTTAATGTCTAAACATTTGATTGAGCTACTTTTTACAAAAAAATTAAGTAAAGATCTTTGAATAGTGCTCGACTTTTTCATCTTCTTCAGCCCAACTCGATTTTTAAAACAGTCAAGCCATCCTAAACTAGCAGTAAAGCTTTCACATTCCTCTTGAAATTTGGTCTCTTTCAATGATGTAAAAATATTCAGAGCTTTTGCCTGAATACCCCTTGTACTAAGAGGTATTCTTTTTTTTGGTTACAATCCTCAATCCATAGTGATATAAGATGTTTCACCTCGATCATTAAATGGCTTCAATTTTGGGTGATCTGCATGCTTAAAGAAGCAGTAGCAACTTTTCCTTGTTCTTTGTATTCTTTGCTATTATTTAATATAGTCTAAACTGTAGACTCACTGTTCATTTTACACAAATTATGGACTCTACAACCATGTTATAAATAATTATTTTAATTTTCCGAAGTTTCGACCTTCATGTTAAGGTCGTCATTTGGAATATACACACATATATATATATATATACACAGAGACAAGCTAAATTATATTTCGCACTGTATGCTGAAGTGACAATGATTTGATTAACAGTTATTCTACTGGCCTGACCTCTAGTGAAAATAAAATTACTATAAATAAGTGAAATAAAATAACTACATCAAAGCTATATTCTATTTAAGACAACATTAGAGAAACATTCTTTCATATATAGTTTTGTTACAGTAAAAAATTCCCTGACTAAATTGAATAACTGTTGTAATAAATTTGGTATGAAAATCAACAATAACCGAGACAAAGACAACGAAAACAGGCAGAAACACTGAAAATATCAACTGCATCGTGAATGGAGAACCTACAGAAAAATTAAAATATTTCAGCTACTTAGGCACAATTTTTAGTGGAGATGGTAAATTAAATATGGAAATAGACAACAGAATCAACAACGCCAGTATGGTAGAAAGTCAACTGAATAAATTTATATGGAATAAGAGAGAAATTAATCAAAACACTAAATTAGCTGTATACAAGACTGTTCAAACCAATTTTAACTTACGGATCTGAGTTAGAAATAAAACACGTGATCAAAGACTAGAGACCACAGATATAAGAATCCTGAGAAAGATTAGGGGGCGTGAACCGATAGCATCAACGACAATATCATATTAAAAACTAGGATATTAGGAAAGAACTTGACATTGTTAGCATCTGGGAATGTGTTAGCAGAGCTAATCTCAAGCGGTATGGTGACGTAAACAGAATGGCAGAGGAAAGATTAGCAAAACAAGTGCTCTCTGTCAGGTTGGCAAGAAAAAGACCCAAGGAAGATCAAGATATAGGTGGATTGATATAGTAAAAAGTGCCTTAGAAGACAGAAATATGAGATTTTGGAGGATTATTGTTGAGGAGTTAGCAATGATGTAAGTTTTTCATGTAGAACTATCATATGTAGTACTATATACCCCTTGAGGGTACATGTCCGGAATTTGATGATGATGAAGATGAATAATAAAATGTCAAACTGGTCTCAGTAGTGACCCTTCACATAATACGTAGTTATATGCACATCCAAAAGAGAGTATGCTTAACATTACAGGATAATAAGGCAACTGACAAAGTCAACAGACTCTATATACACATACCGACCACTGAATTTTAAACTTTTATTTAATACTGCATTGGACACTTAATACTGATGATCCTCTTCAATTTCCTGCACATAGTTCAGTGAGATACGGGTTGGGAACAGCCTTCATTAAGTGCTTTGGTCACTTGCTGCACACAGGAAGTTCTGTTTTTCTGTACAAGTCTTTTCAGATGACAACGATCTTTCATGACAATCTGTCTTAGGACCACACTCACGTTCTTAGACAAGCAATACAGGTTATTTTTCCACTGATTAAACACTAGATATCTCACCTTTATAGGAACTAGTCAGCTCTGCTGTTTTCAAAATTGTGTCTCCAGCAAGACAGGCACCCACAATAAGCCCTTTATTTAACTCTGAAAAATCCTCTGTTTTTCCCCATTGTGATTAATATTACTGATGATTACTCACCAGCAGCATTTTTAAATAGCTGCCTAGAACATGTGGTGATGCATGTGACCAAGTATTTTGCATATATAGTGCCTAAGTCACGTTTACATACATCTGCATAAATGTTTCTAATTCAGTGGCCAGTATGTGTGCAAGCAGCCCAGCAGTGAAGATACTTCACATGCAAACTTTTGCTTATGATTGGATATAGGATTAAAACAAGAATCTAACTTCTTATGTTATAAATTACTTGATTATCCATCAAAAAAAACTTTTTACAATTCAGAGCACAACATATTGTTTACTGCTTCTCCAATGGAGAAACACTCAGCCAGCCAGTCTCATTCATCTATTTTGTCTGTTAATAAAAGTACCATTTTGTCTGTTAATATAAGTACCAAGTGGGAGATGAGTTGTATTTCAGAAGACTGAAACACAACTGATCCTGATCCAAACATTTGCAATGAACAAATCACTAAAACAATTGTTACAGATAAGGAAACGTAAATTTTCCAGTCAGTTTAAATTTCATCTCTTATCTAAACCTAGATAAAGATAACACAACTGATTTATCAAAATCTTCAACTTCTTTTTCTAACTAAAGTAAAGGGATTGAAATACTTGCAGGCAAACAGCATGTTCAAAAGTGATTTTGATAAGTTAAATACAAAAAACTTGCATTATTTCCTATATCATTATTGCATTATAGTTTTTTTTCTGATTTTTCACTTCTTTTACACTAGGGTGGTTCAATTCTAGAGTATCATTTATTCACAGAAAAAAGAAATCTTTTGACTCCTTTTCTATTATATTATTGCATTAATGAGCTTTATATAAATGTCCTCCTCCTATTCCTATCACACCATTCAAAGCACCTTTGACTTTTTTTTTCTCCATGGAAAGAGATCAAGAAAAGCCTGACAATCTGGATACCACAAAGATTTTTTTGGACATACAGTTAACTATAAGGATTTTTCAAGCTTTGTTTTTAAGAGCTTAAAACAACATTGTGCTATGAGACTTTGTCCAAGACTTTTCTCTAGTTCATTAGTTTCATAAGATTTTGATTATTTCAAAATAAGAATTAAGACATTCAGAGCCTGCAAGAATAACTATTAACAAACTTTTGTTGAGAAAATATGTTGAGGAAATGAAGTGGTCATGCCTGTACAAAAGAAATGGCAATACCCCTAATCAGACTAAGTCACAGCATCATTAGAGTGCCAAGAGAGAGGAAAGAGGGTAAAATAGTTCCAAGACATACAGTTTGTTAATAACTATTAACAAACTTTTGTTGAGAAAATATGTTGAGGAAATGAAGTGGTCATGCCTGTACAAAAGAAATGGCAATACCCCTAATCAGACTAAGTCACAGCATCATTAGAGTGCCAAGAGAGAGGAAAGAGGGTAAAATAGTTCCAAGACATACAGGCTTCAAAGACTGAAGTTTCATATTATAGAGTAATTACGAGGGGGGGGCTGAAAAGTTCTCAGCCTAACAATGAAAAAGCAAATTTATAATTTCAAAATTATTTTTATTTTTCAAATAATCTCCCTTAAGACTAATACATTTATTCCAGCAATGTTCCAGCACCATTATCCCGTCCTTGTAGTTCGTTCTCAGTAAGATCTGCAAAATACTCCTCTACAGCTGCAATCATCTTAATTCAAAGAAAAACTCTGACAAGTGAGGAAGATTTTTAGTTTTGGGAAGAGGGAACCAAATCTGGGGAATAGGGTGGATGTTCCAACAATTCATGGTGCAGATCCCTTAATTTTCCCATTGCCAAAACACCTTTGTGGGTACGTGCATTGTCCTGATGAAAGATGATTTTTTTTCTTCTGCAAACCAGGGTTTTTTTTCATGAATTTTTTGTCAAGTCTGGTTAAAAGATCGGAATAATATTCCCCAGTTATTGTTTTACCCTTTTCAAGATAATTAATAAACAAAATGCCTTTAGCATCCCAAAACACAGATGCCATGACCTTTCCTGCTGATGGAACAGATTTTGTCTTCTTTCGCGCTGAACAACTGGCTTCTGTCCACTGTTGTGACTGCTGTTTGGATTCTGGTTCCAAGTCTCATCCATAGTAATAAATCGACGCACAAAATCAGTTTTATTCTTGTTAAAACGCTCCAAGCACTGTTCAGAGGTTTTCATGCGAGTGCATTTTTGATCTACCATGAGCAAGCGTGGCATCCATCTTGTGCAAAGCTTTTTCGTTTGCAATTTTTCATGCAAAATATATCCTACACGTTCTTTTGAAATGCCTATAAATGTTTCTAATTCAGTGGCCAGTATGTGTGCAAGCAGCCCAGCAGTGGAGATGCTTCACATGCAAACTTTTGCTTATGATTGGATATAGGATTAAAACAAGAATCTAATTAAATAGTCTCAGCAATTTCATGCTCTTTGACGATTTCATGATTTCTGGTGCTGTTACACTTTTTGGATATCCTTCACATGGGTCATCTTCAAGGCTAGTACGGCTACATTTAAACTCGGCAGCCCATTTCTTAATTGTTGAAAATAAAGGAAAAGAGTGCCCATAAACTTGTTTGAACTTTGAAAGAATTTCTTTTGCCATTAAACCTTCTTTTACAAAGAATTTTATAACCACACGATACTCAATTTTATCCATTTCAAGGGATACAGACAACATTTTTGCTTCAGACAGCTGTATAAAACAAATAACTACTTGATAGAATGACTTGCAATTTCCAATGGATGCTTATGACAGATGTACCAACCTAGTGGGGGGGGAATCTTGCCGATAGTGTTGCCATCTATGGTAGAGGCTGAGAACTCTTCCGACTACCCTTGTAATATTTCAGTAGTAGTTAAGACATTAGAAAAGTTTACAATAGCTGAAACAAAATGAAAAGTTTCACAAGGACTTTGCAAAGGCATTTGACAGGATGCCGCATGAAAGCTTTATTACATAAGTTGGAGCAATAGAGACAGACAGGAAGCTTCATGACATGGATAAGAAGGCAACTGGATAGACATAAGTGATATATGGTGGTGCTGAATCAAAGAAAAGGCAGGTAAACAGTGGTGTGCCACAGGGCACTAGGAATGATGGAGAAGGCATATTCAGTTGCTTACTGGATATAATCAAGTAATGTTGATATCCTGAAGTGATAATCTAAAAAGACAGTGTGAGCAAAAAATAATCAGATGAGAAAACTATAGTTCAGAGGCAATATTGCAAAATCAGGAAAAATATGTAAACTGGACTATAGCAACTAAATTTGTGCAATGCAGTCCAGTGCACAAATTTGGTAGACTGGGTTTGTTTCTTGGGGATGTGTAAGTGGTGAAAAAAATTCAGATGCAAGCGGCCATTTTGGTTGCTTTTACAAACCATTTACTGGTTTGTAAAGTGCTTGCTATGAGGACAGAATGAAAGTTTGTGGGTTACAAATTTTAGATAATAGGTGGAAAAGAGGGACCATGATAGAAACATAACTTACTAGTGAAATTTTATAGAGTAGATGCTAAAGAAATTTTCCAATACATGAGAGAACAAAGAATTACCCATGGAAGTTTGTGTAAAATGTGGTTAGCAAGAGAGTAATATTTTTTTTTATTGGTGCTCTATCAATGACCAATTTTAAGAAGCAATATGAGGCATCATGCCAATAATGGTTAGTGCAGGTTTCTTACAATGTGTTGTATGGAGATGCCTATACAACAATAGTGTTGTGTAAAATTTTTCTTAAAAATTTTACACAACAATTTAAGTTTAATTTTTTTAATTTTACATAATTTTTAAGTTTAAGTTTAAAATTTAAGTTTCCCTATTTAGTGAAAGAAGGATAATGCAGATGTTAGTTTCTTTACCGAAATCAAATTTCAATGACCAATTTACTTATCGCTAACAAATGCCACTCCAAATAGAATTATTAGTCTAGAAGTAAGGCGTATGTTGATTATTCATAACTGTTTTTGACAGAAAACTACAAAAAATTTAATTAATATTTGCAATATTTGGCAAAGTCAAACTGCCATCATTGTGGAACACAATACAATATGATATATGCATGCAGACACTACACTGATTAATGAGACTGAAGCATGAAACCAAAGGTGAGTCTAAAATCCTAAATAGTGTTCCCCTAGTTGACTAAAATAGTTGACCTTGGTTATTGGGCTGGAGTACAGAGGATGAGAACTTCCCAAATTTGGGACAGTTTCATGCAACCAAATTTATTGAGGTCTGGGTAGTTTCTTAAGGTTGAGGCAAATTTAAGGAATAGTCACTCATATTTATAACAGTGAAGTAGAGTGGCCTTCTTCCAATGTATTCTAGGGTGTCCAAAGTATGGTCAGCAAGTCCTAAAAGACTGTAATGGTGGTGGAAATGAATACAGTTCTCAGACCACTTGGCCTGAGAACAGGCCAAGTGGCCTTCCAGTCTCATGCAATCACTTTCTTGGTCTTCCAATTCTTCTTTTTCCATTTATATCTGTATAGTATTTTTGGCAGTCTGCTACTATTTATTTGATTTAGATGTTCTAACCATTTTTGTTTATATTTAGTTACTGTATTTTTCACCTTATAAGACACACTGTCGTATTGGATGCATCTTGTTCATGTCGAATTTTTTGGGGAAAAAAAATTCTTCAAAGTATATAAAATGCACAAATTATGCATTAAATTTTTAATGTAAATATTAATTTCAAAATTATTAATTTCAATATAAAGTTCAAAATTGTCTTGTTTTCTAGCCTTTATTATGAATCTGTGAAACTCAATAATTTTATTTTTGAATTTGTATTGCATTTTTTTGTGCTATTTTCATTTTTGCAAGTATGCATAAATCATTTCCTTCATAAATCTAAAACAACATGATGACAACCCTGTAAAATCGATATATAAGACACACTGTTGTATTGGATGCATCACTTTTTTCATGTAGAATTTTTGGGAAACAAAATATTCTTTGCAGTATAAAATTCACAAATTATGCATTAAATTTTTAATGTAAATATTAATTTCAAAATTGTTAATCTCAATATTAAAGTTCAAAACTGTTGTTTTCTAGCCTTTATGATGAATCTGTGAAACTCAATAATTTTATTTTTGACTTTGTATGGCATTTTTTTGTGATATTTTTATTTTTGCATGCATGCATAAATCATTTCCTTCATAAATCTAAAAACCATGATGGCAACCCTATAAAATCGATATTTCTTTCTGTTGCAAATAATTTTGCTTGTTGTAATAATCATTTTTGTAGATACGCAGCAATCTGATTTTCTTTGATCCATTATCCAACTTTTTAAATTCATTTTCTGGTCATTTTGCTGGTTTTCTGCAGAGATTGTGTTTTTTAGAATTTGCTTTTATTAATTGCTGCTCGTTTCCTCCAAATTCGTACCATTTTTTCTGTAGGCAGAGGCCCAAAGTGCCACTTATGTGCTCTATTGCCATTCTTTTTTGCATACTCAATCACACTATGCTTAAACGCAATCATATAGCTGTCTGTGCTTCATTGAATCCATGGGTTATAAAAAAATATCATCATCATCATGCATATCAAGGATTTAGGCCTAGCATGGCCTGTTCTGACCTTAGAAGACGTTGAATCGTTTAAGAGGACATCCTGGTTTTCTTTTTCCTAATGGCTTGTACTTTAAGGCTTGTTTTGGTAATCTTTCTGTTATCATTCTTTGAACGTGTTCCATCCATTTATGTTTATATATTTTAATTTTTTCTATTACTGGTTCTTGGTTTAATTCTTTCATAATTTCTTCATTTCTTTTGTGATCAAATAGGGTATACTTTGCAGTTTTTCTCATAAACTTCATTTCTGCTGTTGTTAATCTTTGTTTGTCTTTTTGTTTTATTGTCCAGATTTCGCTTCCATACATTAAGACTGGTAGGGCTAATGTATTGTATACTTTTAGTCCGGTTTGTTTTTGAACTACGTTTGGTTTAAATATAGAGTTAATTACACCTGTTATTTTTAAATATTTTGCAATTTTTATGTTTATATCTTTTTCGTTTTCATAGGTGATCATGCATCCTAGGTAGTTAAATGAATTCACCTGTTCTAAGATCTTGTTATCTATTATTATTTTAGTTCTTGCTGGATCTTTAAAGATCTTTATGTCCTTTAAAGGCCATAGTTTTTGATTTTTCTGTTGATATTATCATACCATAATCTTTGGCTATCTTATTTAGATGTAAAATAGCTTTCTGTAAGTTATCTTCAGAATTTGTAATTATTATTTGGTCGTTGGCAAAGAGGAGAGTGTTTAAGTTTACTGTAGGAGAAAGTTTAATTCCTTGATGTAAATTTTTATTCCATTTTATTATTATTTCATTTAAGCAGATATTAAAAACAGTTGCTGAGAGGGGGATATCCCTGTCAGACCCCTTGGTTTATCTCTCTTTTATATGATAGCTCGTGATTTAATCTTATTTGTATTTGATTATTTTCATATATACTTGTGATAGCTTTTAGGATATTATTTGGTATTTGTCTTTCTTTTAATATGTTAAATAATATGTTTCTTTTAACTTTGTCAAATGCTTTTTCAAAGTCAATAAATGCAATATGTATTTCTAAATTGTATTCTCTTCTTTTCTCTATTATTAATTTTAAGCAAAAGGCCAGGTCTAAAAAAAATATAAATATAATAATGTATTGATTACTAGTTTAAATGCATAACCATTGACAATCATGCAACTATTCAAACTGATCACACATTATTGACAAGTGATAACGTACCCTAACTGTGTAGATAAAAAAAAACATTGGTGTATAAGACACATCCTAATTTTCAGATAAATTTTAGATACAAAGTAGCACATCTTATAAGGCAAAAAATACAGTATATAGTGGTTAACTGGGTTTATATTCAAAGATTGTAATATTTCTTCCCACTTGGTACATCCAGCTGTTTTTCTGAAAAATTTCATTTCTGCTGTTTGAATCCATTTTTTATCTTTTTTATGGTCCTGTTTCATTTTTACCATTGTGATGTCTGCTTGTTTCATTTAGCAATTTTTCAAAGAAATTACTCCATACTCCATATCTTTTTCTCCAGTTTTCATATCACCTTAATCATCTCTAATTCCTTTTACAGCACTCTTTCCTCCATTTCTGAGCTTTTTCAATAGCCTATTACTTATTATTATTACTAATAATATATATATATATATATATATATTAGGATAACCAAGTTATTTTCTAAACTTGGTTATTTTAACTCCTAATCCGAAGTAGGTAAACAATTAAGTTTGCACCTGAAAGAAAGTTCAAGTCTAAAGATGGTACAACACCAGGGCAACTCATTGTAAAGGTGGGTAAAGCTCTGATCACTATCTTAGTATTTTCCCATAATGTAAAGCACATCTCACTAGAAGATGTATACTGCAATGCATTATGGGTGGGGTCACTACCCAGACCGGTTTCAACCTTTTTTGAGGTCTCCTCAGTGAGTAGCTAGACCCTAAATACCAAGGTTATAGTAATACGGAGCCTTATCAACTTTACCTATAAAAGTTGCAACAAGGTGTTTTTATTTTTAATAAAAATCTCTGGAAGAGATATAGATGTAATAAATTTTTTAACTTGGGGATATTGTATATTAGGATATTAAGAGTTAAAATAACCAAGTTTAGAAAAAACTTGGTTATCCTAATATACAATATCCCCAAGTTAAAAAATTTATTATATATATATATATATAATTATTAATATACTTATATTATCATTATTTTTTTATATACTTACTATTTATTGTTTTACTTATTTTTTATTTGCTTACAAAAATTATTCGAAATATTTTGTTTGTGTATCTGACATAAATAAATGCTTTATTTACATCATTTACACATACATACATGATTGCTTAAAAACATCACATTAAACCTTTACATTCTTAAAAAGCAGTGATTCACTATATACCAAAATTCACTATAAGACAGTGGTCTAGACCTAACATGTCATATGAGTTGGGTATGCCTGTACATTAAAACATGCCTCTTTGCTAAAAATTGCTCAACCTAACTTCACACTTAAACTATGATCCAACCAATACACAGATCAGATCACTTTTTAGGCTCCTTAAAAAGGTCACCACCTGGCCTATGAAATCACTAGTATAATAAAACCATCTAATTCTAGTCTTGAAAAATCTTGAAACCATCCAATTCTTGAAAAAGCTGTTTATAATAATAAGGTTAATTCTTCTGCAAATTCAATAAGTCTTTCTCCTCTTTCATTCCTCTATCCAAATCCAAATTTACCAATGGAGTTCAGATGGTCATCTCTGCTTCCAATCTTGGATTAAAGTCATCCATTATAATTATGTAGAATTCTTTAGAATTATTTAATGTGGATTCTAATGTTTCATCAACTCACCTAGACCTCAACAAATCTGGTTGCATGAAACTGCCCCAATTCAGGAAGCTCATCTTCTGTTTTTCAGTCCAACAGCCAAGGACATCCATTTCAGTAAACTAGGGAACACTATTTAGGACTTGAGGCTCACTTTTGGTTGCCATGCTTTAGCTTCATTACTCAGCATAGTGCTTGAATGAACTTATCATATTACTGATATTTAATTTTTTTAACAGGTCATATTTGTGTATTATTTTTTTATATACTTACTTACTACTTATTGTTTTACTTATTTTTTATTTGCTTACAAAAATTATTCAAAATATTTTGTTTGTGTATCTGACATAAATAAATGCTTTATAAAATCTAACAACATTGCTACTTACCCTCTTAAATCTGCAACCAAACTCTGTGTACCATTCCTGACATCAAATATTTTAACAGACCGATCAGATGAACAGGTAGCAAGTCTAGTGCCATAATAGTCCATTTGAGCATCATGCTAAAAGAATTTAATTTGGGAATAATTTTAAAAATACATAGAAAATTATAAAAATATAATTGAAAAATGATATTTCCAATTTCTTTTTATACATGTACAAACATCATGAAGTACTAATTTGGTCATGGGATGCATGACAGATGACTTTACTTTTAATTTTTTTGCAATTTTCTATATGGCTAAGATATATTGATGATGTGTTCTCTATTTGGCCACATGGCTCAGACACATTACACTCCTTCCTCCTCTACTTCAATAGCCAGCCCCAGAATCTAGTTCATCATAGAAAAAGAAAATAATAATAACAAACTGCCTTTTCTAAATACTCTAATCACTCATCTTCCTAATGGCATCCTTTCTTTATCTTTTTTTATTCCCACTTATTACCCATAGTAGACACCACTGATTCTCCATGCTATAAATTATCCAAACGATTGGCAAAATCTATTGCCCTCCTTATTGGTCATACCACATCATACATAAAAAATTCTTCCCATTTTAAAAGCTCCATTGAAAATATAATTGTGAATGATACTGATATCTTAGTGAGTTTTGACACCACCTCACTATTTATTAACATTCGCTTAAATGACACCTTATTAATTTAAAAAAAAAAGTTTCTCCTCTTGATATCATTAACCTCTTTTCCTTTGCTATCCATTCCAGTTATTTCTCTTGGAAGAACAAAATTTATGAACCGATAGAGAGTACCTTTATGGGGGTCTGCCCCCCCTGCCAATTTTTTTATGGAAGATTTTGAAAAACAAGCTCTTGACTCAGCCCCTCTGAAACCTTCTATCTGGTTGAGATATGTAGATGATGTCTTTTCTATTTGGTCTCATTGCCCAGATTCATTAGATACCATTCTATGTCACCTCAATAGTCTTCACCCCAGAACCCAATTTACTATGGAAAAAGAAACTAATAGTCTAGCCTGTCAAGACAAGCTTGGTCACCTGCCTGCCTAATAGTAACCTGTTCTTTTCAGTACATCTCTGTATCTCTGTAAATGAGATGTACTGAAATATTTCCAATAATTCAGTACTCCAATAGTTCGTCTCTGTAACTGTAACAAAATATTGGAAGCATTAAATACTACTACATTAAATACTACTTTTTAATTAAATACTCAATCATTTCCTAGTGCTGTTTCACTCCATTAAAATTTTATCATAAGCATCCTTTCTTTCTCAGTTTACAAAAAAAAAAAAAAAAAAAAAAAAAAAAACTGTCGACACAGATAGATACATTAATCTCTTCTTCTTCCTTAACAGTATGGGGTTATCAGAACCCTTGTTGACATAGCCTCCAACCTCTGTTTCATCCAGGCTTCCCTTTCAGCTGAATTCTTTATTTGCAAGACATTCTTGTCCAATGGTTAAAATGCTAAAAAGATTGTTAATCTTTTTGTTTTTTCCTTCCTGCTCCTCACATCCCTCTCTACAAACAGACTGCAGTAATATTATTACTATTCCCTATATGCCGGCCTGGCTGACTGAGTGGTTAGTGTATCCGCCCTCCAGTCAAAAGGCTGCGGGCTTGAATTCTGCCGTGGACACGGATGTTTGCGATTGTCTTTGGAAATACTAGTGGTGGTCAGCGGTAGATGGCGTTGGTGTAGTTGTGGTCAGTTGGTGGATTGAGTTGTGGAGACAGTTGTAGAGCAGGTGCCCTCCCCTCGACGAGTCTTTGGACTCCCTGAAGGTGTCAAATAATAATAATATATCCATAGCACCTCAGAAAAAATAGCCAGAATTCTAAATAAATATAATCTCTTTACTGCTTTCAAAGCTCATCTGAAGCTGGCTGCCCTTATCCACTCCCTTCACTCTGTGTCAGGTATTTACAAATTTCCTTGTTCTTGAAAATTATCTTATTATGGTCAAACTGGGAGATCGCCAACATCCACCTAAGAACACAAGAAATACATTTACTGACATAACTATGGTCAGTCAGGTCTTGATGACCATGCTCTGAATATCTTGCACAGAATCAAATGGAAGAAAACTACTATGCTGTACTGCAGCAAGTACAAACTTGAAAGACTTTTCTTAGAATCAGCAGCAGATTTGTTAAACCAGCCTAATCCAGATTGGGGAAACTAATTCTCATGTCTCCCTTCCAACAATTAAGGTTAGCCATCAGCATCCAGAGAGGGTACCCCTTGTAGAACTTGAGGCTTTTAGTCTAATTTCTTCCACTTATTATTCTGAGTTCTTTTGTGTGTGCTTATACAATTTTGAGATTGTATTCCTGATGATGTCTCTGTGACAGAGATGCAATACAGATCCAATAAACTTGTATTTTATTGTTCCTCTGTACTGTATTCATTCCATTAAACCTAATAATGAGTTTAAATTAGCACTTGATACTAGAATGTTTATGATAAAAAATAAGAGGAATTATGAGTTGCAGCACTCAGATGTCTAATTTCTCTAATTTATTAATATGACATTTAAATGAAGAGGAAGAGACTGTAAAGCAAACAAGCTTGGAGTACTTTTATGTGGGGTTTGTTTACAACTATTATACAATGACGCATCATCACTTGCATAGTAAGAACTGTATATTCTTTCATTACATTAAAAAATTAAATTACATTATACAGGGTGTTTCAAAAAGAATGACCCGATTTCAAATAATTATATTTAATAATGAAATGTGGTACAGTTACAAAATAAATTACCAAGTATGAAGTAAGGCCTAAAGTTTCACTCACCACAATTACAAATGTTTAATGTGCCCTCCACCTGCTGTACGGACAACATGAAGCCGATAGCTTGATGTTGTCTGACATTCTGTTTGAAACACCCTATATATAAAATTACATGTAATTTTACATTAAATCACATTAAAAGAGAACTGCACATCTTGTAAAGTTATTGACTCGTGGTACTAAAACAATAAGATCATGTAGCAGATCAATTGCTATAGATTAACTTGCATATTGATTTTCTAAGAAAAACAAATATTTGATTCATACCCACACTGTCTCACATTCTTTAGATTTTCCAGCATTTGCTCTACCATTACCATGAAAAATTATAAGCCTTCTACTTCTGATGTGAATATGAAGTCGCTGTCATTCACACTGAAAGCATTTAGGAATTGTCAATAAGCATCATTCAATTGTGCTGGAGTTAAACAATCATATGAGACATTCATTTATCCAAACAATCTGGACTATACAGATCTCCAGCAATAGAACTTATTAGCTTCATGAATGAGGAAGAGGGGGAACGTTAGAAAAAGTAAAAAATCCTAGCTTTATGTTATTGTCACAACTTAGATGGCCATTTTTAGAGAAATAAAGTTCATAAGCCAAAAGACTGGCTTGCTTGTGAACTCTTCCAAAACAGGATTAAAAACAGTTCAGTTGTATAATAGCAATAAAGCCTTTTATGATGATTGTATATGAAATGATTATGAACTTAGGCTTTAGAAAGTATGTCCTAGTTGATGGATAATAAGGTACAAGGACTATCATTGGTAATCCTTGTTATTTCCAGCCTTATTACTGCAAGGAGAATTTACACAGCTGCTTTTTGTGGGGTGGGAGGTGGGGATCGTGAGATGTCAAAACATCATGTCAAGAAAACATGGCCTTCCCAAAACATTATTTATTCATTTTGGATTGATTTATAAACTGTTAGGAATTAAGCAGAGGAAAGGTAATGTTTAAAACAAAAATGAACAAAGCACTCATAAGCACTATGAAATAAATTTGTGTTTTTAATATTTTAATTTTCTTTCTTACTATAAATATTGTAAAATATGCTAGTAATTGAATTTTGACCATTTTACAAAAACCAGTTTTTTTCTATTTTTTATTTATTTATTTATTTTTTTTTTTTTAATCACTGAACAATACTTGGCAAAGCTTAACTTGCAACATCACTGACATGCTGGCAAAAAACAAGTTTTATTTTTAAATTCTATTCTAAAATGCCTAAATTCATCATTTTGATCCTAGTTACAAAATCTTTGATGATTATCAGAAATAATGTACTTGAAAAACCCAACTAGATAACATTCAGCTGTCTCAGTAACTGAGCAGGCAACTATCTTTAATATAGATTCTCATTCAAGTTTTATTCAGTTTCTTCCTGCCATTACTAATAACTTGATAGAAACTGGCTATTTTTATTTATATATATATATATATATATATATATATATATATATATACTATTAGTCCTTTTAAATGCATTATCTGATTTTATATATAACAAAAAAAAACTTACAATCATATCTTCATGAGCAGTATCCACAGTTTGAATTAGTGAGACCTAAAAAAACAACAACTTCATTATTATAAACTGAGCAGAACACCTTAAAACAAAAACGACCAAACTAGTTTTGTAAATTACATTATTAATATATTGCTAAGTATATTTCAGGATACCCTAATTGGCAGCCATTATCTATATTTTAAAAAATCCCTTTCAGAAATGACCACTTTTCTGGGAGCGGGGGGGGGGGGGGGGAAGTGACAAAAAGGAATGAAAAATATTTAATGCGGTCTGTTAATATGTCTATTTTCTTTTCTTTTATATTTTATATCTAATGTATTTCTTGAAGAGGTGGGGATTATGTTCAATGCAAAATTGTATGGGGAAGACTGTTCCAAAGGACAGAAGTAAATGAAATGATGGAAAAGAATGAAAAGTTGGTTCAGTTAGTCTGTAGCTAAACTGTATATGAATGTTGATCACCAGCTGCCTGTGTTTGTACACAATTAGGGGAAGGTGGAGAAATGATGATAGACAGCTTAGTGGAATGGCATCTATAGAAATACCAACAGAAAATATATATAAAAATACAAAGCCTATGGGAGAACAACTGGAGGAAGCCAGTAGGGGGAGGATCATCTATTTAAGAGAATGGCTCGCTTCTAGATATTCTCTTAAATAGAAGACTCCCTCAAGTATTCTGAGGGAGATTTAATGCCATGCCACCCCAAATGTGAGCACGACATTCTAAGGCTGACCAGATTTGGGATTCATAAAGTGTTAGGAGTTGAGCAGAAGTCAAGTTTTGAATGAAAATGATTACTGAACATTTTCGCAACTGAAGAGCCTATGGATATGATGCATTTATGCCAAAATTGATCTTAGCTGGTGAGTGAAATGTAATCAAAATGTGTGAGAGAGAGAGGTATAGTCTTTCTTCCAGGAGATAAGACAGGATTGACTTATGGCAACATTAAAATTCACTAAATTCTCTTCCCCCATATCAAGAATCAGTGTTTAAGCCACTGGCCATAAAAGATTTTGAAGCTTGAGTCATCTGATCCTCTGTTCCTCTTCATAAATAATGAAGAGGAACAGAGTGTACAGTAATCAAAACTATGAATAGGATTAGATATTAGTGAGAAAAGATCATTAGTGTATAGGAAAAGGACTATAGGTGAAAGCTCAGAGCCTTTGCCATTGGTGGAAAAAGATGAGCAGGTACAATCCACCATGACATGCAATGAACAACCAGAGGAGGATAGTAATCCACTCAGAAAGGGTAAGAAGATGATCATAAGACGGAATGTGATAAGAAGGCCATGATATCTGACTCAATCAAAATGTCTTGGAAATATCAAGAGCAACCATGTGAGTTTCGCCAAATCTTTTCATGACCTATGTGCAGAGGTGGGTAGGGTTAGTAAAGTCTACTGTAAAACAAGAATAACAGAAGTCAAACTGGTGACCACTAATTAACCAATAGATCTCCAGGTAGTGAAGAAGCTAGTTGTTGATCACCCACTATCACTTCTGAACCAAGGTGAGAGCAACAGATTAATAAATAGTTTGATAGTTGATCTTTATTAAGACCATTTTAAGAACAGGATAAAAGCTTGCTTCCATTCTGTTGGATTTCCAGATAAGTATGAATACTTGTAAAGGCAATTCAGGATGAATGTTTGTTCTGGAACACAAGCTCTTAGCACACAAGTGGAGGAATACCATCTCAGATGGTATCCCTTTATTTCATTCAAACATGAATAAAATCAAATTATAATAATTATAAAGGTATTATTTTTTTTTTTTTTTTTTAACATTTGCATTATAATAAACTACAAACTTTTTTAAAATAATTAAATTCTTATTCAGTTATGTACTCCTATATTTGTTATTTCTAGTCCACAATTCAGAAAACCCAACTTTGCAAAAATATGAACTATAGAAGGGTAAAAGATACTTCAAAGCTTTTTCTGACAAAACTGGATATTCATGTATGGCCAAATGACATTACTCTGGTCATGATTAATTTTGAGAAAGCCATCTGAAGTCAATTTCTAATAGTTATTCTTCTGACCACGAATGGTTTTATGGCAATGTTTCAACACTAACATTAAATGGATTTTTTTATTGGTTCAAAACTGTTATCCAATCCAGGGAAATTATTATTATCATCATCATCAACAGATCTCCATGGAGTCAAAAGACTCGTTGTATGAGGTCCCACTCTCACATGCACAGCTCATTATACCTTGACTTAAATGCACTCACCACACTTATGACAATGCATTCAATAAATTCTCTTCCCCCCATATCAAGAATTAGTGTTTAATATTTAGGATTCATAAAGTGTTAGGAGTTGAGCAGAAGAGAAGTCAAGTTTAGAATGAAAATGATTACCAAATATTTTGGCATCTGAAGAGCCTATGGATATGATGCGTTTATGACAAAACGTATCATATCCACTGATACGTTTTGGCAAACCTCTCCATGCAAAAAATCATTTCCCCATGTTCTCTCCCTGTCTCCAGATATTCTATGAAAAATCTCATCTGCATTAATCTGGTAATTACCCCTTACCAACATATGTCTCAATCATATCTCCCCTCTTCGTTCTATCCGCTAGGCTCTGTAATTTGCATTCTCTGTCTTCATATTCCACATTTCAGAGACTAGAAACTAACTTAGTCAATCACCTCTGGACCCTCTCCAACATATCATCCTTTTGAAAACCAGGTGACCAAATCAGTGCACAGTAATCCATATGCAGCCTCATCAGTCTTCTACAATGGAATCAAAACATTCTTATTTCTACATGTCAGTGTTCTCTGCATCATTCCCATAATCTGCTGTGTTGCCCTTACAATTTTAGCAAAATGTCCGTGAAATTTCAAGTCCCTATCCACCACGGCCCCCAAGTCCATCTCCTCCACTTCTCAAAAATATCCCCACCAATCCTATACTCTGCACTCCATCTTTCCTTCCAAATTTTAAAACCCTACAATATTAAACATTTAATATTAAACTGACATCTCCCCATACACTCACCCATTCAGACAGTCTATTTACATCCTCTTGCATAGCTACAACATCTACTCTACTTCTCATAACTCTCCCAAACTTTGCATCATCTGCAAATAACTGTATAGTGATGACTTTCCTCTTCTGGGATATTACCCCCCCTCCCGCCCCCCAACCATACACAACCTGTTGATACCTATCAGACAGCCAATCTCCAATCAAATGCACTAGTCTACTATTCAATCCCATTAGTTCCAATTTAACTACTAGTTTATCATTTGGCAATCTATTGAGAGCCTTTGCAAAATCTAAATATAATATGCTATATTATAAATGTATTATATGCTGTACCACCAAGGCAACGAGTTGCCCTGGTGTTGTACCACCTTACCCCAGTCCTGAAGATACTTTCAGGCACAAACTTCGTTTGTTCACACTTGGATAAAGGATTAAACTAAATTTATGAAACACGTGGATATAACACTAGTCCTATTTTGATGGGGGTATCCCCTCTATGGGTGTTTGTAGAAGGTCTAGGTTGTAAACTAGGATCTCTGAGGATTGTTTCCCAAATTTTGGGAAATTTTTTACATCCATATTTATTTAAATTTGGTTGTTTTCTGAGGGCAACTGCAGATTCCAAAAGCAGTTCTTTCTTATCTAAATTTACTGTGATGGAGAATGGTGGCTTTCGCAGAAGATCCTATACGTGGCATCCATCCATTGGATATAACACCAGAAGAGTAATAAAACCAAACCACAAATAAATAAAAAAAATCTTGGAGCCTACACAGTTCCCATACAACTAACCTGCTTATTCCATAAAAAAACAGGTTTAACAGCATATGAAAATAAAATAACAAAATACACTGTCATTTTTATTGGCAATTAGTGTTGTTCGAAATTATCACTAAGACTAGGTGGCATCAGTGAAAACATGAAAACATCTCACATCCAATACAGAATTTGAACATTAGTCTCAAAAAAAAAAAACATCAGTATCAGTGAAAGCTTTTCAGCCTAGTAAAAATTAGACTTATACAGCTGAATAAAATCATCATAAATGGTGACTTCTAATGAAATCATCACAAATTTCAGTGGATAATTATATCTTTAGCCCCTATTTTCAAACTTGCTTTCAAAATTCCACTAACCTAACTACATGATTAATTTCATAAAAAAAAAAAGAGCACAAAAGCAAAATGAAAAGCAAGCATTTACAAAATTTCAACTATGTTTTGACAGCATCAAACAAATAAATACTTATTAACTGGCTAATATTTTACTGGATTTTAAACCAATCCTCGAAGCAGAAACTACCTGCTACTATACACTGAGGAGACAATAAGTAATAATATAAGCTGTAATAGACCTAAACATACATGGTGAACTATCATTAAATAAATAAAAGTTTTTACATCTCATGGGTTTTAAAGCTTTTATGTCTCATAGGTTGCAGTTAATCTTAAAATTGTTTCCTAAATTTTAGGACAATTAATGCAGACATTATGATTAGAAGAGTTTATCCTTATATTTTCTAATGTTAACAGATTTTCCTGACTGTCCACAAAGGACATGTTACAGTTGCAGGGCACTTTCACAAGATACAGAATTTGTATACATTTGTTCAATGTTACAGAAAGTTTAATATTCCTTACTCATTATATCTTCATATGTCTCAATATGAAATGTTTCATTATTCTTTAGCAATGTGTTCATTTTTATATGCAAGGGTAATGTTAGAGGGGATGTAATGGATCAGTGAGATCTTTCTTGATGGGACAAAATTACCTGTTCAGAAGGTGAACAGCATCACACAGTTTTCAGTGCTTAATGTAATAAGCATTATTGTGATGATCAAGTCATGCAGTTCATGATGATTTCATATATAACAGCCAGGTTAATTGAGTAAATGAGATTTCTGCTGTCCAATCAGCAGTGTGGGTCTGAACTCCACTTGATTCTAGTGTGAAACATTTGTGCTTTGGATACTGCATAATATGAATCTTTAGATACCGCACTCTACTTTTGATAGGGAAAAATGTGTTATAGGTTGCCAATCTTTCATTAGTGAGACAGATATTTAAAAATAAAATAAAAATAAATATACCATGATGAAATAACTTGCCATACATTTTAGTTGTTTATAGGACTGGCTCAATGTCTCCATTATACTGTAATTAATATGAGCTACTTTTTATGGGATAACTCAAGGTATCTTCACTAGTTTAAATAGTTACATCAGTTAGATGAAGGTCTGAGGCATGTTTTACTTTAATATGTTAAAAATAAAATCAGGTCATTATTTATTAAATATAGAATAAATAGAAGTTTACTTATTTCTTCAATTTCCTATGTAACCCCCCCCCCCAAGTAGTGTTCAGGAGTATATTTATACAAAAGTTATAAGTTTATTAATTCAGTTTTAATTTTTTGTAATTTGTTTTAAAATTATTGGCTATCTTCATATAATTTCTGCCCTTGTTGCTATCTTGTACCTACAACTTTAAATTGCATTGCCGTCTCGGTGCCAAACACGTCTTTGTCGATGTTTCATATTATTTAACCTCAAAAACATATCAGGTAATAAATTTTAAAATTTTCTGCGACTTTCAAATACTTTTGCAAATATGTACAAAAATGTAAAACAACTGTAGAATTAGGACCAGTGTATTAGTTTTCTGTCTTTCAAAATGCAAGTACCACAATATAAACAGGAGATGTGCTTCACATTGCATAAAACCGTCATTTTCTTGGCCATACTAATAGTTTGTTATTATTATACGATACCTTCATGGAATCCCATAACTCATCAGGAGCTCATGAAAGGCGGCACCGGGTTGCATGGCCTTTATCAGAAACACTAGAAATTTTCTCAGCCGATACTCGATCCCCAAACAGAGTGCTACATGATGACAACTGCTAGCGTCAATTCTATTTCAAAGATCGAAATACAGAAGTATCCCTGGCTACCAGACTTGGTGCCAATACTGCTGGATCACAGGAGAAAAAAAGGTTAACTTCATAATTAACAATTTTCGAAAAACCCATAAATACTTATAAGATGGCACTGTGATGACAGTTTGGAGGTGAGAAGACTATCACATTAGCCAGTATAACGGTATGAAATACAAGCTACATACATTCTGCAATCAAGCAAAATCATAATGAATGGCATTTAAATGAATTTGATATTTAAATACATGATTAAGCGTAGCAAGAATTGTGTTTTTACCATTTTAACATTTGTACTGACAAGTCAAAATATCTTCGTAAACTACTAATATTCTTTAACATCCGTGCTATTCAAGAAATCGAGTCTAAAACTGATACACAAAACGTGGCGCTGTTAGAGCGCCCTCATCTCGATTTATATACACAGTATATATAGATAAAATGACTAATAAAATAAAAGCAGAGCGATAAAAATAGCACGACTATTCTAATTAAGTAAACTGCACAACTAGTTTAGTCCTGTGCAGTTTACTTAATTAAATATATATATTTAAATAGATTAAATACGAGGCTAATCTTCTTGAATGGCAGGCAGTCTCAAATAGAGTGATATGGGCAAATATGAGAATGGGGAATTGGACAATGAGACTTTTTTTGTCCCTCTGTCCCACAGAACGTAGAAGCAGATGAATTTTTTGATGCTTTAGAAAAAGCAACTGACACAACGAAAAAGGAAAAATTGGTCCTCGTTGGGGATCTAAATAGCAGAGTAGGAAATGATCGTAAAAATAGAGACATAAAAATATTTTGGGAAAATTTGGAGAAAAGAGCAAACCTAATATTAATGGCAAATACTGTTGGATTTCAGCTCAGGACATGCACTGGTTATTATTAACACACGTTCCAACATAAAAATGTACACAAATTCACATGGAGAGAAGAGGCAAGTAATAAGAAAAGTCTCATTGACTATGTTATTGTTCATAGTGATATTTTCTCATAGGTGCAGGACACCAAAATGTACAGAGGATTTGAAACTGAAAGTGATCACCATTTTGTCTGGAGCAGGATAAAATTAAATTTCATATTAAAAGAAGAACATGTAAGAAAGTTTTAAAGAGAATAAAAGTTGAGCACCTCTCAGATGTGAACTGTAGACTAAATTACACAAATATTATTCAAGAAAAAATGAAAGAGTTTGAGAACAGGAACCAAACCTTGGAGATTCAGTGGCAAGCCTTGAAGAAAACCCTGATTGATTCAGCTAGAGAGGCATGTGGTGAAGTTGTCTGCAAGGATAGAAAAATTAGAACTCCATGGTGGACATAGGAAGTTAAAGAGGCAGTGAAGAAAAAGAATAAAGCATATCAAAAGTTCCTGGCAAATAAGTCAGCTTGTGCTCTTAAAAAATACAGAGACAAATGTAAGAAAGCTAAACACTGTGTAAAACTAGCTAAACAAAAGTAATGGGAGGACTTTGGCAAGAACATTGAAAATAAATATCAAGAAGGTGGCAATATTTGCTGGAGGTTGTAGAAGAAGCTCAAAAATGGAGGAAAGAGTGCTGTAAAAGGAATTAGAGATGATAAAGGTAACATAAAAATAGAAGAAAAAGATGCCTGTCCTTGAAGAATGATATAATTACTTCAAAAATTTGCTAAATGAAACAATCAGTGATGACAGGACAGTGATAAAAAAACACTGACCAGGCATGTAGTAAAAATACATATCCATACTTGAAGTAGAAAGCCTGAAATGCAAAAAGGCAGCAGGAATAGATAATATTCTATTATCTACCACAAATGCTGAAGTATGGAGGTATAAGTCTTACAGTGGGTGCACTGCATCCTTTGAAGTCATGGACAGTGGGACGAATTCCAGATGATTGGAGAGAGCTCTCATAGTACGCATATATAAAAGGGAAATAAAACTGAATGTGAGAATTACAGAGGTATTTCCCTACTGATTGTTCCTGGTAAGATTTATGCAAGTATACTTGAGAAACGGTTGAGAAGAATTGCGAAGAAAAGCTGGATTCAGGCAAAATAGAGGGTATCGGGATCAGATCTTCACTTTATGAAAAATAGTTGAGAAATCATGGGAATATAACAAAGATCTGTATTTAAGTTTTGTCGATCAGGAAAAGGCATATGTCCAGGTGCCAAGAGAGAAGCTATTCAATACGCTACAGTTATATGGTGTGAATCGGACATTATATCAAGCAATACTTAGTCTTTATTTCAGTTATAAATCAGCAGTTAGAATTGAAGGAAGTACATGAAGGTAGTTTAATGTTAATATCTGGTGTGAGACAAGGATGTACATTATCCCCTCTGTTATTCATTAGCTATATGGATCACATTATGAAGTAAAGTGGTATTAAACCTCATATCAAAATTGGATACGTTAATGTCAGCTCTTTGCTTTACGCGAATGATGTTATACTGCTAAATAAATTCACTACAAGTTTGCAATATTCTCTAAATAGATATGATATGAAGGTTAGCATTAAAAAGACAAAAAAAATCAGCTAACACCTTTTTCTTCCCATATACGGAGGCGAGGCCGTTTTATCCCTATCTAACTTTTGGGGACTGAGTGGGCAGTTCAATCTCCACTGGTAGCATATCAAAGATAGCTGGCCTAAGGTTATCACTAATTAATCGGTACTCAGTGAGAGGGTGGCTAGCAAGTGTCACAATCTTGTGGTTCCTAACCCTAACACAATATTTTTCATGTCTGAAAAATACTGCGTTGAACGACCGATTGTCTTGAGTTTACAGGACGAAAAACCTAGTTTCCGTCAGTAAAAACCGCTAGCCAGTGCCAGAGATCAAGTAACTCGGGAATTGATCGAAAAAATGCTCAGAAAAAAGTTCCTCTAGTCAGCGACTAGATTCGAACGCATTTAGTCGTACGTGCCACAGAGTGCAAACGCCACTTCTACTCAGAGACATTGAAAATAATAACTGCATTGTGAATGAAGACCCTATGAGTATGTGAAACATTTCAGCTAGTTAGGCACGATTTTCAGTGAAGATAGTAAGTTAAATATGGAAATAGTCAACAGAATCAACAAAGCTGGTATGGTAGGAAGTCAACTGAATAAATTTATATGGAATAAAAGATATATTAGGCAAAACACTAAATTAGCTTTATGCAATACAGTGTTCAAACCGATTTCAGTTTATGGATCTGAGAGCTGGGGCAGAAGTAAAATATTTGACCAAGACTAGAGACCCCAGATATGAGAGTCCTGAGAAAGATTAGAGGTGTGAACAGATGGCATCAATGGCAATATCATATTAAAAACGAGGATATTAGGAAAGAAACTGACTTTGTCAGTATCCAGGAATGCATTAACACAGCTAATTTCAGGTGATATGACCACTTAAACAGACTGGAAGAGGAAAGATTAGCAAAAGAAGTGTTCTCTGCCAGGTTGGCAGGAAAAAGACCCAGAGGAAGACCAAGACATAGGTGGAGTGATACAGTAAAAAGTGCCTTAGAAGACAAAGATATAAGATTTGATAATATTGGTGTCTTGACAAGTAACAGATTGATTTGGAGGAAAATTGTAGAAAGGTGGTCAGTAATGATGTAATTTTTCATGTAGTACTATTATATTATGTACACTGTACACCCCTTGAGGGTATAAACCAGGAATATGATGATAATGATGATATTGAATGACTATAAGCCGAGAGATAAAAATAGAAACACTAGTTTAATTAAGTAAACTACAAAACTAGTTTGGTCTTGTGCACTTGTTTTGTTAATCTTTCCTCTCCCGTTCTGTTTAAGTGACCATACCACCTGAAATTAGCTGTGTTAATGCATTCCTGGATACTGACAGTGTGTGTGTGTGTGTGTGTGTGTGTGGAATAAAAGAATGAAGAAAATGCACTGAAAGGGCGTCTCTCGGTTATGAAAGATACAATAAATATCTATTCTTGTTTTATAACCGCGTGACAAAATAATGCTTGCCTATGAAACTCAAAAAGCTTTCAATGCTAATGAGAACTTATGAGAAAGGTATCTTAAATAATGAGAACTTCCTTTGTATTTCTATACTTTAAACAACGAGAAGCAAGGCCTGTGTAGGTCAGTGGAAGTGATGCTTGCAACTTCTGCGCTAGTCCGTCCGAAGATAGACTTCCGTTCAAGTTTAGTCGCCAACTGGGGAAACTGTTTCTAAGCCTTTCTTCGACTGATTCACGAGTTAGTCGATCTCTGGCACTGGCAAGCGGGTTTTTTCTCCCAGAAACTCTGCTTTTTCATCCTAAACTCAAGAGAATCGACCGTAGAACACACACATTAATTCAGACAGTTGATTATTACTAATTATAAGCCGCCACCAATTAAGAGACTGGCAAGCAAGTGCTGCCATTTCTAGACAGTAACATATCCTGTTAAGGATGCGTAGCAAGAAATGGCAGCACTTGCTTGCCAGTCTCTTAATTGGTGGCGGCTTATAATTAGTAATAATCAACTGCCAGCTATCTCTGACTGGTTACCGTGGAGTCTGAACTGCCCATCAGTCACCAAAAGCTATATAGGATTACAAGCCTAGCGTACTCCCAATAAGGGATTCAAAAGGCGTTAGCTAATTATTATTATTATTATTATTATTATTATTATTATTATTATTATTATTATTATTATTATTATTTAAAGTACGACAAACTCCTCTGAAGCTCCCATATTTGCTTTCTATTATTGCTCGATTAAGGATTTATTATTATTAAATAAAAAATCAGCTAATGCCTTTTATTCTCATATAGGGAGTAGGCGAGGCCGTTTTAGCCCTATATAACTTTTGGAGACTGTGTGGGCAGTTCATTCTCCACTGGTACCCAATCAGATCGCTGGCCCAAGGCTATCTCTGATTGGGTATCACTAATTAAGCAGCACGCAGTAAAGATACGACCCAACAAGTGCTGCTACTCATGGTCCCTAATACAATATATTTAATGTCTGAAATAGTGTGAGTTCTACGGTCGATTTTCTTGAGTTTACGGGATAAAAAACCCGAATTTCCTTGTGAAAAAACCCTGCCTACGATGCCAGAGTTCAACTAACGGGAATCGGTCGAAAAAAGGCTTAGAAAAAGTTCCTCTGGTCGCCGACTAGATTCGAAACAAAGTCTTCCTTCGTGCGATCAAGCGTCATGGTATGCAAACGCTACATCCACTGAGCTACACAGACTCATCATCATCATCATCATTATCATCATCATCATCATTAATAATATTATAAGTCTGTATCTACATGGAGTCAAGGACTTATCATGGGAGGCCCACTCACGATTATTCACAATATACCTATTGTAACATAGTCAATGGTCGCGCAGAATACTTGGCCTCCTTCGAAGTGTCCCATAATAATAATAATAATAACAATAATATCGCCTTCTATTCCCTTATAAAGAGTACGCAAGGCCTTTTAAACCTATCTAGCTTTTGGAGACTTGGTTTAATATTATATCTGGTGTCAGACAAGGATGTGCATTATCCCCTCTGCTCTTCATTATCTATATGGATCACATTATGAAGGAAAGTGGTATTAAACCTCATATCAAAATTGGAGATGTTAATCTCAGCTCTTTGCTTCATGCGGATGATGTTATACTTCTAAATAAATCCGCTACAACTCTTCAAGATTCGCAGACTAAATTGTATGGTATATATGGTATGACGGTCAGCATTAAAAAGACTAAATAATAAGTGAGTGGGCAGTTCGATCTCCGATAGTAGCCAGTCAGAGGTAGCTCCGATGACTATCGCTGATTATAAGCGACAACCGATATGAAACGACAGTAACACATCCTGTTAGGGTTAGGTACCAAGAGTACCTAACTCTAACAGGATGTGTTACTGTCGTTCAGACAGGTGTTACTGTCTGAAGGAATGTAGATTTTACAGTCGATTTGCTTGAGTTTACAGGACGACAAAAAGGAGTTTCCGGGAGAAAAAAAAAACTTGCTTATCAGTGCAAGAGATCGACTATCTTGGGGAAATCAGTCAAAGAAAGGCTTAGAGAATGTTCCTCCAGGTGGCGACTAGACTTGAACTTAAGTCTGTTTTTGGGTGGCCTAGAGCAAAGCATGCAAAGTGCCACTTCCATTGAGCTACAGATCCTAAAATCTGCTGAACGCCTTTTATTAACTATAGGAAGAAGATAGCGGACTTAGCGGTCGCCGGAGACCCTGATCTCCAAAACTGGAAAACTATTACTACAATTTTGTCTGACTGAAGAAATTATATCTGCAAATTATTGCAATGTTTTGAAATAAAAGTATTAAATCAGATATTATGTGTGTTTAATTTTTGTTATAGTGAAGCTCTTGTTCTCTTTGTAGCATATAAAAAAGCTCTTTAGGGGTCCCTTAAATTTTACCACCAGGGACCCCACCTGGCTTATTCCCTGGGAGAAGGTAAGGTCATTTTAGACCTCGCCTGTGGAGACTGAGGAGGCACTTCTGAAGGAATCAATCAGAGATAGCTGGCCCAAGACTGTAACTAATTATAAACGGCATCTGGCAAAGAGAAGTAACTAGTGTTGTCATGTCATGGTCATTACCATAGGATATTATTTATCTGAAATACTGTGTTTTTGACGGTCGATTTTCTTGAGTATATGAGACAAAAAATCGATTTTGGGGGATTAAAAATCCACTTGCCCATGCCGGAGATAGACTAAATCTTGATCCAGTCGAAGAAAGAGACAAAAAAAGATCCTATGTTCAGTGACTAGATTCTAACTGAGAGCGCCTTTCTTCGGACGAGTTAATACTATAGGTGCAAACACTACTTCCACAGGGCTGATATATATACTTCTCATACCTTCACCAATGCATCAACGACTCAGCCGAGAGGCCCAAACTACCATTATACACGTGATCTTTATTATACCTTTCCTAAGCTCATTCTACCAACAAAGCACTTACAACTGCCTCAAGTAACCGATTCCACTCATTCATCGCCTTCGTAATAAAAAAAAATTTAAATAAGTCTTGCATAAGAATGCTAAAACACTGACATACACTTTCATTTTAAACCCCTAGTAACTACACTAAACTCAATAATAGGGTTGTACTTATGTATACAATACATAAATACAGCGAGAAGCCAAGAGAGTTGTTGTACAGGCAAAGGCCATGGAATATCAAGACCTTTATGATCAATTAGAAACAAAGGAAGGACAGAGAAAGATTTATTGATTGGCAAAATGTAGAAAGGCCTGTGTAGCTCACTGGAAGTGGCGCTTGCATCCTCTGCGCTTGGCCACTCGAAATTAGACCTAGGTTCTAGTCTAATCACTGACTGGAGGAACTTTTTGTAAACCTATCTTCGACCGGTTCCCGAGTTAGTCGATTTCTAGCACGAGCAAATGGGTTTTTCCTCCCGGAAACTCAGGTTTTTCATCCCGTAAACAGTAGAAAATCGACTGTAGTACCTACATTATTTCAGACAGTGACATATCTTGTTAAGGTTAGGTCGAAGATATGGCAGCACTTGTTTTCCAGAGTCTTCATCGGTGGCTGCTATAATTAGTGATAAACATGGGCCAGCTATCCCTGAATGGCTACCGGTGGAGAGTGAACTGCCCACTCAGTCTCCAAAAGCTAGATAGCGTATAAAGGCCTCGCCTACTTCCTATTAGGGAATAAAAGACGTTAGCTGATTTAGCTGAAAATGTAAGAATAAGGCTTCAAAGGACATCGTGCATATGAGGCAGATCAAAGACGCCGAAGGAAGAATATTATGGAGGGATGTGCGCATAAGAAACAGATGGAGAATATACTTTGAGGGACTTTTGAATGAGGAAAATGCAAGGACTCACAGAGAAGATGGCCAGCCTTCTGAGGGGATGCTGCAGAACATCAGTAGAGTGGAAGTGAAGGAGGCCATGAAAAGGATGTAGAATGGAAAATCGGTGGGCCCAGACAGGATTCCAGTGGAGGCATGGAAGGCACTGGGGGAAGAGGGAATTGACCTGCTGTGGGACCTGTTGATGAAAGTTTGCCAACAGGAAAATATACCCGAGGAATGGGGGGGAAAGTACTCTTGTCCCCATCTACAAGGTAAAGGGGATGCACGAGACTGCAAGAATTACAGAGGAATAAAGTTGACGTCTCACACAATGAAAATCTTAGAAAGGGTTCTTGATGGAAGACTGAGGAAGGAGGTGGAGATTGCAAAGGAACAATTTGTCTTCATGCCTGGTCGATCGGCCACAGATGCTATCTTTGGAGTACGACAGATGATGGAAAAGTTTCGAGAGAAGCAACGGGAGCTACATCTGGTATTTATTGATCTGGAGAAAGTGTATGATAGAGTGCCAAGGCAAGAAGTCTGGAGGTGTCTGAGGGAGAAGAAGGTACCGGAGAAATATGTCAGGTTGGTGCAGGAGATGTACAGAAATGTGAAGACAAGTGTTCGAACCTGCCTGGGAGTGACAGAAAGTTTTCCAGTGACAGTTGGCTTGCATCAAGGGTCTGCATTAAATCCGTTCCTGTTTAATATTGTGATGGAGGTGGTGATGGAGGAAGTGAGAGAAGACGTGCCTTGGACAATGTTGTATGCAAAATCAAGAGAAGTGGCAGCCAAACTGGAAAGTTGGAGGAAAGTACTGGGAGAGAGAGAGAGAGAGAGAGAGAGAGGAGAGAGAGGCATGAGACTGAGCAGAAGTAAGACTGAGTATGTGTTGTAAAGTGGATGGCAGCGAGGAGACAGATCTGGAGCTGGAAGGAAATATCATCTGACTTTAGATACTTAGGTTCAACATTAAAATCGGTTAGGTTAATGTGCAGTGTGACCCCAAAGGATCATCTGAGAAATGACTATGTAAGGGGAACGGTGAAAGTTATGAACTTAGGAGCAAAGATACAGGAGGGAGGAAGAGTATGTATGAAGAAAGGTAATGCAGATGGATGTGCAGGGGAAGAGGAAATGCAGACGGACAAAGAAGAGATGAGGGAGATGGTGGAGGAGGACTTGAGGATGAAGAACTGGGATGTGGCTACAGCCCAAGACGTTGTGGAGGAGACTCAAAACAAACAGCAACCCTACTACGTTTTTTCACAAAGCTGCAGAAGAAGAAGAAACTAAACTAAACTCAGTAATAGGGCTGTACTTATGTATAGGCACATGAGGCTCTCTCGCTGGGAACTCCGAAAAATTAGAGTCAATTTATGGGCCACAGACAATGAGGATAGGGCTCCGGAGCACTCTAGGCACTTCGGGCCCCACCTGACCACCTTGGGAAAGGTGTAAATACAGCCGTGCTCAGTAAGTGCTAACTATTATCATCAACTAGGAAGAAACCAGCTGAGGTCAAAAATACTATGGAATCTCATGCATGAAATTTATATAAAAAGACACTTGATCAGTTTGTAAAGATTCAATTTAAATGAGAAATACTAAGGCAGCCCATAAACGTATATGGAGCAGATGCATTCTTATATTACTTTCAGAACCATTCAAAGGAAATAATTGTTTTATTACTTTTACTATAAAAGATCTAGACTAGAAAAGACTGGAAAAGTGTATGACAACACACTTGCTAATAGCAAATGATACCAGAAGCGCATGCACTGAATATTGATAAAGCGTTTTTTCACTAGTCCATTCGTACTAAGAATAATACTTATTTTTAGTATTTTTTTAAACGTAATTTATGTTAAAGTTATTGTAAAGCAACATTTATGATATATATAGTAACAGAATTAGGAGTGGAAAAGTTTTAAGTTTTGAAAATAGGGGAACTTCACACCCACTTCTGATGTTTCAGTTCAGCTGGTAAGCTGGACAAATGGCAATGGGGAGTATACAGTGGACATAATAATAATAATAATAATAATAATAATAATAATAATATACCAACTTTAACATTATACCAACTGGTGTCATCCTCAGATAAGCTTACATTTAAGCTTCGAGGATGAAAGGAAAAAAAAAATTAGTTCTCATCCAAGATGTATCATATGTAACCAAATGACATGTAATGTACGTATCACAAGAAAACCAATATATGTATTATATGTAAACCAATGTACGTAATGTATATATCACATGTAAACAAATGTAAGTAATGTATCATAGGTAAACAAATGAATGTAATGTATATAATAACTGTAACAAATCTATGCAATGTAAAAAAAAAATATTTTAAAAGTAAATCATGAGTTTACACCGTATGTTTGTGAAAATAAGGACACATAATATTCAGATTGCATATGTATAAATACTGTTGTATAATCACACCTTTTCAAACTTGAAAAAAAAAAAAATAGCAAACCACAACATGTAATATTATACAACTTATGTAACTCTGAACAATATAATTGTAAATTATTATTATGATTGTTATATAAAAAAAACTGTTATCAACATTACTATTTAAATCTCATTATATGTAGCACAAAGTGCTGAACCTTGTAAAATAATATACTGAATAGATGATCATTGTACATATGTAAATATTTGAAAGTACAATAAAAAAAAATAATAATAAAAAATGGGAGCCTGTGTAGCTCAGTGGATGTGGCGTTTGCATACCACGGCGCTTGGCCGCACGAATGAAGACTTGGTTTCGAGTCTAGTCGGCGACTAGAGGAAATTTTTCTAAGCCTTTTTTCTACCGGTTCCCGAGTTAGTCGATCTCTGGCACTGGCAAGCGGGTTTTTCCTCCCGGAAATTCGGGTTTTTCGTCCCGTAAGATCAAGAAAATCGACCGTAGAACCCACATTATTTCAGACATTAAATACATTGTGTTAGGGTTAGGGACCACGAGATGGCGGCACATTTGAGCCGTCTCTCTTCATTGTGTACCGCTTAATTGGTGATAGCCTTGGGCCATCTATCTCTGATTGGTACCAGTGGAGATTGAACTGCCCACTCAGTCTCCAAAAGTTAGATAGGGCTAAATGGCCTCGCCTACTCCCCGTATACGGGAATAAAAAGGCGTTAGCTGATTTTTTTTTTTTTATTATTATATTACCAGAAAGATGAAATGCCAGGAAGGCTTAACAGGGGGAAAACTACATAACATGCAGGAACTGCCAGAGAATTATGCATTTTCTCTGTTCGGGATTGTCCGAGGCCACATGACAGTGAAAACAGAATGCGAAACGTGACAAGTGGAATGCTCATACTGTAGCGAAAACAAAGGGATGCCGCCTTCAATGGCAGGTGGGAAACAGCCAATGCAACAAACAATAGCAGGCGGTAAACAGCTAGCATAGCAACAAGCAGCAGAGGAAATCAACAAGGAGTATAATAACGGAAACTCAGGTGAGCCCACTTTTAATATATTACTAGAAAATAGATTGCAAAATTTAAAAGACTGCTTAATCATATTTTTTGGACAACTGCTTGAAAAACGTACCACACAAATTACTGAAAAATTTAATCAACATGAGGAGTTTATTAAATTTAATAACAATTCTGTAGTAGTATTGCTGATCGTTAGAGAAATTAAAAATAGCGTAAAAGTGCTAATAGGAAGACAGCATAACTTAACTAACGGCATACAGAGACAATGCAACTACTGCAAGAAATTAATTCTCTAAAAAAACATCACGAACTCCTAAACCAACAACATCATAAACATGATCTCATCATAGATAGTCTCCCAAAGATTGCTAATGAACATTTAAAAGACACAATAGTTCATCTAAGCCAGAAAATTAGTGCTCCCACAGAACCGAAAAATATCCAGTCGGTTCATGGATTAACTCAGCAAAAAAAAAAAAAAAAAATTCCCCCCCCCCCGTCGTAGTGCGACTCGAATGGAACTCATAACAATACCCGATCTACCTGTCTAAGTGCTTAACACCGTATCATCGGAAACTGCTCGACCATATATGGAAAATAAAAACAGATAAAACTAATATTCCTTAAAAAGACACAAGATGCAAAGCCAATCCAAATAAAATTTGTAGAAGATCTCAACAGGCTGCCACATTAAAAAGGAATAGTGATGAGACTTAAAGAAGGGAAAACATACCAACCTACATGAATACAGACTGCCAAGCAGATCTACCCTGGAATATGACAGCTGCCACATTCTAAACTCGATAACAGAATGGAAACAAGTGACAACCCCCCCCCCACCACCACCAATGACTATATGTTCTCGATATCAACACCAGGAGTATTCAAAATTACTGGCTGGCCCTGCAAGCTTATCTGAAGGAAGATATAGACAACATTGATATTTTAGTATTGACAGAAGGATCCATAACAAACGAAGAGGCAACCATTTATCAAATGCGAAACTTTTAACAACACACACACACACACACACACACACACACACACACACACACACACACACACACACACACACACACACACACACACACACACACACACACACACACACACACACACACACACACACTGCTGACAAACTAAAGGAGGCGTGGTATAATAATATTTAGCAAACATAAATTAGAAGTAATAGAAATAAACTATGCCTCCATAGCTCAGTCGGTATAGACGAAGCTCTTTGATGGAAAAAAACTTGGGTTCGATTCCGCTCCTTTTGACTAAAGAGGAGTTAGCCAGTCTCATACGTAAGTAGGGTTTTCCCTTCCGGAAACTGGTTTTTCGTCCCCAGAACAGGCAAACCAGCCTCGTGAATACATATCTACAGACACAGGACACACCGGGAGGCATAGGCCTAATCGACTTCCTCGAGGCGGTCGCGGTTTCGAATCGTAATAGGCCATGCTTAATACGAACGTAACGGACCACTAGAGCCTTATATATGTATAAGGAGGAGGAGGAGAAATAAACTACAAATTAGAATATGCGGACAATATATGCATCGAAGTTAACAATATCAAACAAGAGAACTCCTGGATATTAAACGCAACTAACAGACCACCCGATTTAAGCACCATAAAATTTCTTGATGAATTAAATACATGACTTTCCACAACAGAAGAAGGTACTTCAGAATGCCTGATTATAATAGGTGACATAAATATAAACATTATTAACATAAATAACAACACAGCACCATACCTAGACCTCCTATCAAAAAAAATCATCTCATCCTGTATTGACCACATAAATAACAGCTATACAGCTGTTATTTATGTTATTTATATACAGCAGCCGTCTTAACGTTTGAACTGGCAGACCATTATGTGACTGCACTACAGCTGCATACTGAACCAAAAGCCTTAAAACTCACTGGGACTACAAAACAGTATAATAGCATCATAAATGAAACTATAGTAAATGACGAAATCGAAAAGAGATAGACTTAATGCAGATAGCACCTGCAGACTCTGCTGATACTGTATGTATGTGTATATATATATATATATAATCCGCTAACGCTTTTTTTTATTCCGTATATAAGGAGTAGGCGAGGCCATTTAGCCCTATCTAACTTTTGGAGACGACCGAGTGTGCAGTTCAATGTCCACTGGTACCCAATCAGAAATAGCTGGCCCACAGCTATCATTAATTAAGCGGCACGCAGTGAAGAGAATGGCTCAACAAGTGCCGCCATCTCGTGGTCCTTGACCCTAACACAATATATTTAATGTCTGAAATAGTGTGGGGTCTATGATCGATTTTCTTGAGTTTACGGGACGAAAAACCGAGTTTCCGGGGGAGAAAAAACCCGCTTGCCCGTGCCAGAGATCGACTAACTCGGGAACCGGTCGAAAAAAGGCTTAGAAATGTTTCCTCTAGTCGCCCACTAGGCTCGAAATCAAGTCTTCCTTCGTGCGGCCAAGCGCCGTGGTGGGCAAACGCCACATCCACTGAGCTACACAGGCTCTTGATATATAGGAGTACTAATCTCAAAGTTACATTTAATGAAATATATAACAAAGCATTAACAAAAGTAAAAATACCCTCCAAAACCAGATGGAATCCATGGATAATAGACAACATATTAATAGATATACAAAGACAACATGCCCTATGGATACAACTTAAGAAGTCACCTAACAATACAGTTTTACAAGCTGAATACCAAAGAAAAAGGAATCAATTAATTTCAACTGCAAAAAGAAACCAGTATAGAAACAAATTGGCGACAGCTCAGATCGACATAAAGGAAACCTGACTGATCAATGAAATGCTGGACAGTATACACAAAACGCTGCCTCAGAAACATTAAAACACAGCTTTGCTTGCGAGCCCAAATCATTCAAACAGTTGGCAAACAGCTTTTATCAGCACTTTATGAACTCTGTCCAAAAACTGCAGGAAACTTTCTCTCCTCACACAAAGAGACATTCTCCACTAGGACCACAAGCAACTCAGTCAATGTGGTTTCTCCACAGTAACAAAAGAAGAAGAACTGTCACTTGCAATTCAACATAACCCCAACAAAGGACCAGGAATGGACGATATCAGACCAAAAGACATCAAAAAGCTCATAATACCTATATCCAGTTATACTAAAACTGTTAAATAAAATCTTCGAAATGGGACACATACCTGAACCACTAAAGACGGCATTAATCACACCTGTACATAAACATGGAAAAAGAAACATTATAAATAATTACAGATCCATCACCACATTGTCAGTAATTAACCAAATCAGAGCACATTGTGCATTGCAAACTCTCCACATACATTGAAAAATTCTGAATCATCTAATCATCTAAAAAAAACAGTATGGCTTAAAAAAAGTATCAGCAACACTCCTGGAAGATTTCACAGACTTAATAAAAGGTGCGTTAAATAAAAACAGAATAGTATTAGTTGTTTTTATTGACGTAACAAAAGCGATTGACACATATACTAACACATATCAGAATCTTGTCCAGGTTGTCGAGGTTGCCATCAGACTTCATGGTTTTCGACATGCCCAATAATGGACTAAGCCCCGTCCAATTGAAACACCTTCATACAACCGATTCTCGCACCAAACTTGACATTTGGAATATTGCAGTCCTGTCGGAACAATAACTCAGGTAATCGTCAGATCCAAACACGACCATCAGAGTGAAACATTTGGAAGAGTGATTCGTCGCTATATAGAACCATTTTCTAATTATTTGTCCTTGAAGGGGTGATGTATGGCTTGTTCACAGCAGCTCTGTCATTGCAAAATAAGGCATGCAACTTTGTGAAACCAGTTCTAGTGCTGATATGTGTCCATACAGCATTCTTCATGTTGTCATGCGGGATGCTCGGTACAAGGAGTTGCGGTCCTATCATAGAAATCCATGCTATGAGTCCCGGTTTTGAATATTTTTCTGCGGATTCGTGTTCCAGTCGATCCTCGGAACTTCGCATTCAACGTGTCGGCTGACGTATGGCGGTTTCTACATGTTAGCCTTCGTAGCACCCTATGGTCACATTTGATGAGTGCGGTGGGTAGTCACTGCGGGTAGCACTTGCAGTTGACTCCTTGCGCTTCCATCTCAGTATGGTATCACCTTTGATGGCCCAATTTGTCAGCAATTTGTCAGCAAACAGATGGGCCTGCAATATGGCATTCTATCACAACGCTTCTTTCATATTTCGTCAGTTCCTTTCTTGCAGTAATTTCACTCGGACACAGTTCCACTAACTTGGGAGCATTATATTCCTCCAATTTATACCGGTTAGAAACACGCGACTCGTTACATGACAAAATAAATCATCTCCGTGTGTGTTGACTTCTTTCCAAGCAATGTATTTAATATATTAATATTTAAAAAAATAAGCTAACACCTTTTATTCCCATATAGGGAATAGGAGAGGCCTATTCCCTATATGGGAATAAAAGTACCGCCATCTCGAGGTCCCTAACTCCAACTCACATTTGATGAATGCGGTAGGTCGTCACTGCGGGTAGCACTTGCAGTTGATTCCCTATGCTTCCATCTCAGTATGGTATCACTGAGAGATATATGTAATGTCTGAAAATAGTGTGGGTTCGATTTTCTTGAGTTTACAAGACGAAAAACCCGAGTTTTTTGGAGAAAAACCCCACTTTCCAGTGCCAGAGATCGACTAACTCGGGAAACGGTCGGAAAAAGGCTTAGAAAAATTTCCTCTAGTCGTCAACTAGATTCGAAACAAAGTCTTCCTTAGTGCGGTCAAGCGCGGTATGCAAACGCAACATCCACTGAGCTACACAGGCTACACTGAGGTCCATATATATATATATATATATATATATATATATATATATATATATAAATAGAATAAAAAATAATAAAATCAGCTAACGCCTTTTATTCCCTTATAGGGAGTAGGCGATGACTTTATACCCTATCCAGCTTTTGGAGACTGAGTGGGCAGTTCAATCTCCATCGGTAGCCAATCAGAAATAGCTGGTCCATGTCTATCACTAATTATAACAGCCACCGATGAAAAGGCTGGCAAACAAGTGCTGCCATCTCTTGGTACCTAACCCTAACAAGATATGTTACTGTCTGAAATAATGTGGGTACTACGGTCCATTTTCTTGAGTTTACGGGATAAAAAAACCCGAGTTTCCGGGAGGAAAAACCGGCTCATCCATGCCAGGGATCGACTAACTCAGGAATCGGTCGAAGAAAGGCTTAGAAAAAGTTCCTCCAGTCAGCGACTAGAGTTGAACTTAAGTCAGACTTCAAACGACCAAGCGCAGAGGATGCAAGCGCCATTTCCACTACATTAATAAATATATATATTTATTAATGTATAAGTTCATTATTCAATATATAAATTTTAATTATAATATATTAATCATTGTTTCTAAAATGCAAGTATTTATTAATATATTTGAGAAAAGAAATTATATATAAAACTATATAAAACTATTTAATCGAAATACATTCACTGGAGTGCAATGAAATTGTTCCGATACATAGTTTGGAAACCAAAGACTTCTTTTCCAGCAGTGCATTTTTCAGTGAAGGTTTTGAAATTGCATTTCTGCATTACTATATTACTTTGCTTATTAATAAATCAATAAAATAACGGTAGTATGGAATTGCATTTCCGACATGCACTCTAAAACAGTGACAGATATCAAAAGTGATGGGGGGGGTTGCACGTCTACAAGATTTAAGGTGACTAGTGATATACCGCTGGCCTGGTTTGCCGAGTGGTTAGCATGTCCGCTCTCCAGCCAAGAGGCTGCGGGTTTGAATCCCGCCATGGGCATGGATGTTTGTAATTGTCCTACAGATTTTGTGTGGAAAGGGAATCTGCGATTCTACCACTTATTCTAGCAGAAGGCATCATTGTCAAAACCATGTGAGGTACGGCAGTGACCATACGGCGTCTACGGACGTCAAATGTGAAAATTTAGTGATATACCAATGGGATCAGCACGTGGTCTACTGCTACATAGCGATGGTATCGGGAAGGATTCATCAGATAACATACAGCTATTTGCTGATCCTGCAAAGATTAGCAGGGTGTTTTATGAATACAACTAACATGCAGTACTTGCAGAATGATTTGAATAAGTTGGAATTGGATTGGGGCATGTGTAAATGGCTGTCAGTTTAATGTTCAAAATCTATAATCTACTTATTATTATTATTATTATTACAGTAAGTCAGAGACTCATCGAGGAAGGTCATTTGACATATAACATTAATGGCTTCAGGGGTGAAACAAGATGCTTTTCATATTCCCTGCTAACTGTTAGGGATACAGTGAGGGAAAAATTTTATGAGCAGTTTGCTCGCCCTGAATGGGTGCTGAGATTATGTATTGCTACAAGATATTAAATTGGCTTTTGGTCTTTTATGTTTTGAATAAATCCGTTGTATCGTATGATACAGCTTGCTGAACCAGATCATTGGGATGTATGGATGTTTTTAGGAAAAACTTTGTTGCTAAAGATTGTAGGTAAGAAAAGATATGAGGAATATTTGTATGTCTACGAAGTCGATTGTTTCTAACGCACCACGGGGCGTTTAGAATCATTCGTAAGCACTTGTTTTGTATATGTTGCAGTTTGAGTATATTAGTATTGGAGGTATGGCTCCAGGCTGCAGAGGTGTGAAAGGGTAGAATCGTCAGTATAAGAGCAATTTGGTGTTTTGCTTGCTGTTCTTGTTAATTAAGGGGTAGATCTGGGAGATAGCTTTAGATAGCTTTGCACATGTATTCTTGATGTGCTGGTTAAAAGTTAATTTTTTGTGGAGCACTACACCAAGGTATTTTGTTTCTGTCTGCCAGGGAATTTTAGTATTCAACAGTAAGATGTCTCCTGCAGGAGATATCGATCTTTTCTTGAAGAAAATTGCTGTGCTCTTTTGGGGATTTACTTGTAGTCTCCATGTGGAGAACCATTTCTCTAACTTTAGAAGGTTTTCTTGAATTTTTTAGTAACAAGGTGTGGCCGAAGAAATCTGGCTATTAATGCTGTATTATCTGCATATAGGACGATGATGGACGACATTGGGTTGTGCAGAAAATCAGACATGTATATAGAGAAAAGTAATGGAGCCAGTAAGGATCCTTGCGGAACTCTGGCCAAGATATGACGCTCGGCTGAGGTTGCACTATTTACCTTGATTTGCATGCTTCTATTCTGTAGAAATGATCTAATTAGGTGTACCGTTTTCAATGAGATACTGGCTGAGATAAGTTTATGTAGTATTCGAAAGTGCCAAATTTTGTGAAATGATTTGGATAAATCAAGAAAAACAGCTCCAATGTATTGATGCCAGTTGTAGCTGGTGGTGATATATTCCACTATTCTGAGGATTTGTTGAGTAGTACTATGGTATTGCCAAAAACCAAATTGTTCTTTTGGAAGGAGGTTTAGTTCATTTACTGAAGTTTGAAGTCGTGAGAGGTTGACTTTCTCTGCAATTTTACCTAAGTTGGAGATGAGACTGATGAGACAATAATTTTGTGGAAGATGTGGGTCCTTGCCTGTCTTATGTATTGGGATTACATCAGCCAGTTTCCAAATGGGAGGAAAATAGTGAAACCTTAAGATTGCATTTATTATTATGTTCAGGTGCACTACAGCTTTTCGGGGCAGCAGCTTGATCACTTTATTCGTGATGCTGTCTGGACCAGGAGCATTTTTGTTTTATATTTTTTTATATCATATATTTCAGCAGGTGATGTGGGTGCAATATGGTTGGCATCGGTATCAGGGAGTTTTAATGAGTGTCTGACCTGTCTGTGAATTTTATACACGTGATAGGAGTCCAAGTTTTCATATGAAGGTTTGCACTGCTCTTCTAAATTTTTTGCTATGGCTTCTGCCTTTTCTACGTCTGTGTGAACAAGGCCCTGGTCAGAAAGTATAGGGGGAAGGGATCTTCCCTTGTTTCTGATATTCCTCAGTAGTTCCCAGATAGTGATCAGTAGGTGAGAGAGAACCTAACTTTTCTTCCCATGGTTGATCTCTAAGCTTTGAGTGCATCTTCAGGAGTAGAGTCCAAAAGACGGCCTGTGACTAGTGGTGTGCCGCAGGGTTCTGTTCTTGGACCACTGCTGTTTAATCTGTTCATTAACGATATAGGGAAGGATCTAAGTGGAACAGTTCATTTGTTCGCTGATGATGCAAAGTTGGGTAAGGCGATAGTGAATGCAGAAGATGTCAAAGTCTTGCAGGATGACTTAGATAGATTGGAGTTCTGGGCTAAGGAGAATGGATGTCAATTTAATGTAACAAAATGTAAGGTTATGCATTTTGGGGTGAAAAGATTAGCAGCAGTATACCACATTGGTGGAACTGCTCCAAGAGATTGATGAGGCCAGGGACTTGGGAGTGTTGGTGGATAGGGAGATGAAGTTTAGGGGCACATTGCAAAAGTAGCTAAATCAGCTCATCAACTCACTTGGTTGTTGAAAAATACCTTAACGAGCAGAGACAAGCAAGTTATTGTACCTGTGTACTGAGCCCTGATGAGACCTCATCTCGACTACTGTGCCCAGATTTGGTCACCTCGGTTCCTTTTTGATGGGGAGGAGGTGGAGAGGATCCAGAGGCGAGTGACCAAGATGATAGTAGGTCTATGGAATGAACCTTATGAGAACAGGTTGAAGATTTGTGGGTTGCAGAAACTAGTTGATAGGCGTAAAAGGGGAGATATGATTGAGACATTCAAACTGCTAAAAGGATTCTATAGGATTAATTCAGAGGATATTTTTCAGATCAGGACTGGTGGTGGGAGAACTAGGGGACACCTATGGAAGCTGGGCAAGAGTGTGGTTAGCAGGGGTGTTAGAGCTGGGTTCTTTACTTTTAGAGTGGTAAATGAGTGGAATAAGCTGCCAGAGTCTGTTGTGGGTGCTATGACAGTGAGCGAGTTCAAGGCATGGTATGATAGATACTGAGAGAATGTCGAATAGTTGTGTGGACATGATGTTTAGGGCCTCCCTCGATGAGTCTAAGAACTCCTTGGAGTAGCCCGAATAATATTAATAATATTAATAATAATAATAATAATAATAATAATAATAATAATAATAATAATAATAATAATAATAATAATAATAATAATAATAATAATAATAATAATAATCTCTCACTGCACCAGTTAGTATATTAAGAACTTTTTTTGTCTTGTGGCGCGTGGGTATTGTGAAATCTTTTTCTTGCTCTGTTTTTTTCTCTGGTCAAGTTCATAACGTCTTCTGGCAGACGATCACATATCACGTATACCTGTTATACATTATTTTGAATTCATTCACACTATTTGCACTTGCCTCCCAAAGGGTTCACTCTGATAAAAAAAAAAAAATCTTAATTTTTTTAAGGCACTGAAAGAAAAGATTATAAAATGACCAAATTTAAAGACATTTTTAAAAGCACCTGCCAGTAAAGATTATGAAGGAGGATAGAAGGCATCATACAGTATTTCTCTTAATACTGCAAAGAAAGGAAAACCACATACCATTGGTGAGGAGATCATCACACCAGCCATTAAGGATGTGATTGAAACTGTTATGAAGAATGACTCTCAACCTGTTTTAAAATGCACACCTTTAAGTGCAAGGACAGTGCGCTGCCGTATTGATGAGATGACCAATGACGTGGAGAAAACTTTGGGGTTTCAAAGCTTTCTCCACGTCAGAGCTTCAACATTGCAAGTTTTCTATCCAACTCGATGAGTCAACGTTTCGTATTTCAGATATTCTCATGGCCTATGTGAGATATAATAGTCAAATCCTAAAGTGCATTGTTGACGAGTTTTTGTTTACCAACTACGTTTTAAAAGCAGATGCAAAAGGTGAGACAATTTTGCGATGCCTAGAGTATCATTTGAAGAAACTTAATGTTCCCCTCGAAAATATTACTGCATTGGCTACCGGCGGTGTACTAGCAATGCCTGGCCCTTATAGAGGATTTGCATCCTTACTCAATAAAAAGGTTCCCGATGTGCGTACTGTTCACTGTGTATTACACAGAATCCATCTTGTAGCCCAGAATGTAAGTGGCGAACTGCATGCTGCCTTAAAAGTGTGTATCAGGTCAGTGAATATAATTAAAGCGAATCCTCTGAATTCGCGACTGTTTGCAATGTTGTGTGGGGGAAAAATATGATGAAACCATTAACCAACTTCTTTTGCACACGTTGGTAAGATGGCTGTCAAGAGGCAATTTCTTGCAAAGACTTGTTATTAGTATTTACATTGGTTCAAAGTCACTGAGGCTTTTGTTTTTAAACAAGGATTTAGTTTCATACAGGTCGTACAAGTCCTTGAATGACTCCACTGTTTATGTTTTTTTTTTATAAATTTTTTTAATCATTTTCTTTAAATTTCTTTAAATATTTCTTATCGAGAAGCAGTAATGAAGTAAAAAGGGTAAAGGAATTATTATTTTCAAATTGAGAAATTTATTATCAATAACATTTATTCATTTATTTAACATGATAGGGGTTGATGAGGGATCAAGGATTCCACGAAGGGGTCAATGGTCTAAAATGTTTGCCAATCCCTGATCTAATGTTTCACTTACATAGACATCCTTGCACATACACTAATTTCCATAAATTAAGAAACAGAGAAAAATCGCGATAACTCAAGCGAAAAGGGGAGAAATACAGATGCAAGTCAGGTACATTATGTAAAAAGTGATGCTGTCAGGTCATAAAAATAAGTGGCGCTGTCAGTGGTATATGCCAATGAGCCACAACATAAAAGCGGACGTTTTTGAGTGAAAATGTCCGCTTTTATGCTTTTTATTTATTTTTATTTTTCCATTTCATGTCTGGAGTGAGAACAAGACATAAGAAAATTCTTGGATATCGCTGCAAGACATCATTTAACCAATGAATTAAGGTGGCAAGCCATCGCAAGACTAGTGACCAGCCAAAGTCAGATGGTGGTAACTAGATGGTTACACATGAGTCATTTAGTGGTTCACAGACTGTGGAACCCATTCCAACAGTGTCACAGATAGCATTCCACAGATACAGTGAAGGAGAGCCACAGATTATGACCGCAGTCGGTGATCGATATCTCTGTCTGGTTATCTGCTAGTCGCAACAGGCATGATACCCCAAATCAGCTACAATCTAACGTCACGTCAACTATAGAAATATTGTTATCTGTTTACAATGTTCGCAGACGTCTTAACGAAGGTGGTCTGTATGCTAGGTGAGCGGTAGTCTGCGTGCCCCTATCCTCATGCAACAGGAGAGAACGTTTGAAATGGTTCAGACTCCACATGAACAAAAACCCATTAACAATGAGGAGTCAGTACTGTTTATAGACAAGTTCCGGACATGTTATATCCCCCAACCATCACGTTATCTCCACCATAAGTGACTCTTTCAAGGATATTAGGATGATAACTTTCCCCAGTCAGATCACAGCGCACCAACTTTTGCAATCCACGAATCTAGTATTGCTCTGTAGAACATATCAGGACTCGTTGGATGGGTGCACCGACGTCTTTTTGTCTTCTCGTGAAACCATGAGTGCTGCAGCTTATAAAGACGAGGTTCACGTCACACGTGGGGTGACTTTATCCTACAAGATGATAATGCTTGTCATCACCCAGCGAAGTTTGTGGACCAATATCTTCAAGAAGAGATTACTCTATGTGCGTATTGGAAAGCCTGATCCCCTGACAACACGTCTACCTACAGAATCTGTTCTCGATTCCCCCTCCCGAAATGCGACAGGCCTAGGAGAGTTTGGTAAGTGCAACGATTACTAACTAAGCTGCTGGATACCATTATGAACAATATGAAATATCGCTGTGAGCGCTATATTGATGTGAGGGGATGATCACATGGCTTATTGAGGCACTTTGACAATCTCATTTTTACCTATCGTTTTTAAGCATTGTCTTGTGCCCCCTTTGTTTCTATATTAAACTATTCATATACAATTTTTGTGGGTGTTTCTTTCACATCTCATTTAATATTATATTAGTTTTTACCGATGATTCATTATATAGTTTTTGAGTTATTGTGACTTTCTCTTTGTTCCTTACTTATGGAAAACAGGGTACTTACCTCGATGATTAAACACATGCGTATTATCATTATTATTACTACACAGATACCTCCATGGTGTCCTAAGACTCATCGTGGGAGACCCAAACCATCAACACAATATATATCGCACCTCTCCTTGAAACCATTAACAAACCATGTACTTACAACTGTCTCTGGCAACCCATTTGATTTATTCACTAGTCTCCAAGCGAAAAATCTAGTCCTCATGCCTTTGCTAACCACACTCTCACCCAACTTACAAGGATGATCTCTTGCTCTCTGCTGAAACATTTCTCCTGCATGAATCCTATAAAATCCTTTTAGTGACTTAAGTGTTTCTATCATATTCTCCCTTTTCTTTTGCCTATTAACCAGCTTTTGCAATCCACGAATCCTCCTATCCTCATGGAGAGCATTCCACAGACTACTCACCATCTTGGTCACTCGTATCTGGATTCCCTACCACTTCCTTATCCCCCAAAAAACCCAGTGGACCAGACCTGGACACAGTAATCCAGATATGATTGTATTATTATTATTATTATTATTATTATTATTATTATGTGACACCTCCAGGGAGTCCAAAGACTCATCGAGGGAGAGTGTGCCAACAGCATCGAACGATTTTCCAACTACTAACTGCGCTCAAACTTGCTTAACTTTTGCGTGAGTCATTAGTAGCAGAGGCTCTAGCAATTGACCGAAATTTGTGGCAATGGCTTTATCATTAACATAGTAACATAACATAGTCACTCTTACTCACAGAAAATTAATTACAAATTAATTTTCTTAAGTATTCCTTAAGAAATTCCTTTACTCGAATACTGCCATTACTTTTCAGTCTGCCTTTGTGTATTGCTGACATTTTTATTATTTTATCAATTCTGTGCTTGTTGCTACAAAAAGAGATAACACTGACATACATTTCATATCAACAATAATTTATTATAACATCAGTTATATTAGTAAATATTTTTATTCTTATTTACTGTTGATCCTCTCCTTCTTTACCTTTTTAGGCTTTGTTTGTTTCTTTCTTTTTTTTTCTCGAGATTCACCTACTTATGATCAATTTGTCACACAGTCGAGGCAGTACAATGCAAATACTCGGAACAGCAACACAATTAGAGCTACCGGTCACTGTTGTGTTTTCGAATGTTTATTGTAAAAACTATTTATACAAACTATGTTTTTGCAGAATAAAAAACACGAATTCATGTTTAGGACATGAATAGGAGGTGTCACGTAATAATAATTGTAATAACTGTAATAACACTGTAATAACATTTTATTTATCATCATGCAGAGTATTTACATATATACAATAAAGTATACTATTACATTTTCTGTTCAGTACAAAATGTAGAGTGATTTTTTTAAAAATATAAATGTACAAGTGGATGTGGAGTTTGCAGACCACGGCGCTTGGCCGCACGAAGGAAGACTTGGTTTCGAGTCTAGTCGGCGACTAGAGGAAAAATTTCTAAGCTTCTTTTCGACCGGTTCCCGAGTTAGTCGATCTCTGGCACGGGCAAGCGGGTTTTTTCTCCCGGAAACTCGAGTTTTTCGTCGCGTAAACTCAAGAAACTCTACTGTAGAGCCCACATTATTTGAGACATTAAATACGAGTGTTAGGGTTAGGGACCACGATATGGCGGCACCTGTAGAGCCGTCTCTCTTCTCTCTTTACTGCGTGCCGCTTAATTAGTGATAGCCTTGGGCTAGCTATCTCTGACTGGGTACCAGTGGAGATTGAACTGCCCACTCAGTCTCCAAAAAGTTAGATAGGGCTAAAACGGCCTCGCCTACTCCCTGTATATACGGGAATAAAAAAACGTTAGCTGATTTTGTCTGATTTTTTTAATAATTTTTTTCAATATCTATATCATAGCTTATTATTATATAGCCTATTTACATATACACAATTTTTTTTAATATCAGTATCTTTATTGTTATACACCTTACTGACTGTTTTGTTACATAATCTGCAGTATTTGATTATGAGGATTACCTGTAGATGACTGAGGCAGATTAATCACACCTACTTCGAAACTTGGAGTAGCTTTTATGAAGAGAGCCTTCACTATTTATGTTGTTGTTACTGTTTGTAATAATAATAATAATAATAATAATAATAATAATAATAATAATAATAATAATAATAATAATAATAATAATAATATCCGGGCAAGGAAGTTGACATAGTTGTATCAATATGTATTATTATACATATTGATACACCTTACTGACTATTTTATTATTATAAAATAGCTTGAAATTTTAACAGAAGATGGAGCAACATATGCCACTTCATCTGGAAAAAAAAAATTTAAATGATGTTCAAAGACATTCCAGCAGGTGAAAACTCATTATCCCAGGAAGATTAGTGTGAACTCTAGTCAACATGGTTAGACACGAGGGTTTGCCCACGTCAGATAACTACCGCCATCTCGTGTTCATAATCCAAACTAGAATATTATGGCGTGCATTATCGTGCATATTCTGTTGGCTTTTATTAGCTGCTGGGTCAAAATCCCGAGTTTCTTCTGGGATTAAAAAAAAGCACATGTCAGCCAGGTATCTATAAACTACGAGAGAAGCTAAAAATAGGCCTACACATTTCTTTTAGTCAGTGACTAGAATCGATTATAAAAAGGTCTTTTCTTCCGATTTTGTGTCATGTATGCTATCATAAGGCTACAGGACATACATGCGTGCGCACACGGACATTTCATATTCTCTCTCTCTCTCTCTCTCTCTCTCTCTCTCTCTCTCTCTCTCTCTCTCTCTCTCTCTCGACAAAAGTTTCTCATCGCAAGAATTATTACATGTTTCATCAGCAAAGCTATTTCTGCTGGAGAGGATATAGTGAATGCAATGTTGAATCCGCAGAGAATATTTTGGACTTTTTTTTTCCATAGCGACTTCCATAAACTAATAACACTAACAGAAAAATTAACAGGCTGTTGTTTTTGAGCTCAGTGCAAAATTTTAGAATATGAATAGTTTACATAAAGATCAGCCAATTATCGCATTCTTTTCCATGGATAGAAGATCAGTTGATTTTGTAAGTATAGTCGCATACTCGTTTCAAATCATATTAATCTCGCTATCGAATAATAGGCAGTACTGCATGAAGAAAGCTTCAAATGTTGCCAGAATTAGTAAGCAAAAAATGAAGCAAATCCGCTAACGAGGCTGATGAGGCAGTTCAATATCCACCGGTAGCCAATCAGAGATAACTGGCCCAAGACTATCACTGATTATACACAGTTCCTGGTGAAGAGAGGCGGCTGAGTATTGCGTCCTCTCGTGCAATACTAATTACTCCTTAATCCTAACACTATGTTTTTCAGTCTGAAATATTGTGGATTCTGGGTTCGATTTTCTTGAGTTTACGGGACGAAAAATCCTAGTTTCCGGAGGGTAAAAAAAAAAAAAAAAAAAAAAACCACTTGTCAGAGATCGACTAACTCGGAAACGGTCGAAAAAAGGCTTAGAAAAAGTTTCTCTAGTCGGCGACTAGAATTCAGTTTATATACTAAAACTTTGAGAGGAAAAACTTCTTTCGAATTTTTTCTCTAGTTTTATTTTACTGTATTTCCTTTACGATACACATACACGTGGTGTTTATGTTGAAAAGGATTTTCTACTATAAATGAAGTGAATCATGTGTGATTCATGCTTCTTTGAAGGACGCAGAACAAGTTGTGAGTCTACAGGAAGTTACTATTGTGAATAAGTGTCAGAGACATCTGAAGATGGTTAAAATGTAATAAATCTAAATGCTATAGTTAATCAGCTGTAGCTAATTAACTATAGATTTGGTTTAAGCACTTTACGCTTCAATAAAAATTAACTTTACAGAAATATATATATATTTCTTTAGAAATATAGAAATATATATATTTTATTTTATTTCTATAAATATATATATTTCTATAAATATATATATTTATAGAAATATATATATTTCTTTACTTTATATATATATATATATATATATATATATATATATATATATATATATATATATATATATATATATATATATATATATATATATATATATAAATATTATGGACTAAATTTCAGTGGACTTCTTAGTTGTGTGTGAGTGTGTATGTGTGTAGTTACAGATGCTAGAAGCAGTATTCAGGGCATAGGTGAACATCACTTTGTTTGCAGGACAAGTTAGATATATGTTCCAAGATACCCAAATCTTCGCAGAAGAGACACAGATTCGATTCTCTAAGTTTGTAGAGCTTAGTAGATGTTGGGAAGATGTTGTGCCATAACCTCCACTGTACGTCGGAACCTGGTTTCTCGTTTATATGGGAAATCCCACTGAAAACTGGGTGGTATATGTAGGTTTGTAGATGAGAGAATTAAGGGTAAATATACGAAGGGTGAAGTTGGGGGTACTGATAAGGAGGTGGTATATTTTCTTGTAGTTGGAAGGAAGAATTGGAAGTGAGGCTACAGATGATTCCAAGGGAAAAGTGGGCTCCCCGCAGTTTCTAGAAAGCATTCGGATTCCCTGAGGCGTTGCAATATCTGGAAAGGCTTTTTTCTTTCTTTCTTTTTTTTTTTTTTGATAGCAGCTTCGTTTGTTGATATTGCATTTCGGTCTTGCAGTGGTAGGCATGTGAATGTTTTCCACTTAAGAGTCTGGGTTAGGAGGTCCCCTATGATTCTTATTCCTGCCCAGTTCCATGTAGGGAAAAGAAATTGCTGGCGGGTAGTGAGAAACTTGTTGTTTCTGTTCGAAAACAGCGGTTCTGTAAGTACAGCTGACTCTGTTGATCCTGTCAGTGTGCGATGAAGTTCTGTATTTTTACACCGCTGTAGAGCATCTCTGTAAAAATGAGATAGTTTAGGAGGTGATGGTGCAGAACTGGCCATTCGGAGGGTTGTGGACAGTGTGAGTGGTGGATGGTTTCTTAATGTAATCGAAGGTGGTTACATAAGTGTGATTGTACCGAAGTGTCTTTAGGAGAAAGAAGATTCTGAAAGATGTAATCTTGTTTTCAAGGGAAATCAAGCCTTGACCTCCTTTATTGAGTGACTTGCAGAGTGCAGAGTATGTTGTCCAGTTAGTATTGCTCCAGAGGAAACGTGTAATTGCCTTTTGAATGTTATCAAGAAAGTTTTCAGCGGGTGTCAGTACTTTGAGGATATGCCATAGCACATTCACAGCCATCTGGTTGATAATTAGTACTCTTTCTCTAAGTGAAGATGTTGAACATATGCTGTTCCATTTTCATAGCACCTGGAAAATGCGATTTAAAGCGATTAAGCAGTTGTGTCCAGTTCTGTGCATTATATATTTCGGCGTTGCCGAGGTATACGCTTAAGTATTTGTCCTTCATTTGACCGGGTACATTCAATCGGCGAATCAGTTCTAGTCTTCCATCTGACTGACCACAAGATAGTGTTTTTTTGCAGAGTTTAATTTGGCCCTTTACGCATGTAATCTGTGTACTTCATCAATTACTGTCATTTCTTCATCATTAAAAACTATTATGGCGACGTTATCAGCATATGCTGATAGGCTTATTTTTAGATATGGTTCTGTTATGCTGTTATGTTTCGTTTGGAGATCATGGTGTTGTGTACGCTTTATTTTAAGAAAGGTTCTATGGCTAGTATGCATAGTTGTCCAGAGAGAGAACATCCTTGCTTGATCCCTCGGGAGTATGGCATAGTGCAGGTGGACTGTTGTTGATTTTTAAACAGAAGAAATAATCGGATAGATTAATAGGTGGACTTCTAGTTCTTTCTGTAGTGTCCTTCCCAGGATAGCCCAAGGACTATTAACTGATATGATCTTAACGCTAAATCTTTCAAAAAGTTAGTTAGTGGAAACACTCCCCCTCCCCGAAACTCGAGTTTTGCATCCTACAAAACAGACAAGCAGGACAGAAAAGGCTGTCATACGAAGTGTTAGTCCCATGCTAACATAATAATAAAAGCAATTGACATGTCTGGTCATAGTATGTACGAGTATGTTTTTGATATACACACACTTAACAGGCAGAATACGCTGGCTTCATAGTCTTAGTTACTTCAGAAGTAAATCTAAATGACAACAACTTAGTGCCAAATAATAGTAAGCACGAAACTTGTTTCCACCTCATCTTACACTGTCCTCGCTGTGTCAGGCTCAATAGTCCGTAACACGAAGAGTTAATCGCATATGGTATGCTATGCTTGTCAATTGCTTTTGCTTTAATGTTATTACTGTAAATACCTTGTGGAATCAAAGATTAATCGAAGAATGGGTTTTTGATCCGTTGAGTTTGATCGTTTTGTTAACAAAAAAAAGCAGTGACGAAACAAAAAACTTGCATTTGTGAGATATGACTAACTCAGTGCTCAGCAAGAAAAAAAAATCTAAATCACAACATTAGATTCATTGTTGGTTCATTAACTACAAAAAATCATTTTTTTAAAGAGCATTCAGTAGATATTGTTACAAAATATTATGAATACTGAGGCCTCTTCAGTATTCATAATCTCAGAAAACAAGCCTCAGATTGTTTTCTGAGACTTCTATTAATGTGGATATTATTAAATGTGTCATATCTATCAAGAACTTTGGGCTCTGCTCTTCCTCCTCCTCCTCCTGTCATATTTTGGCACCTGAAATCCTGCATTGGGCAAAATTTGTCTGGAGACTGTTGACTTATTTCATTGAATTCAAAACCCTACTCTAGTTTCGCATCCATTAAATGTACATCAGTACATTTCATCAGAAAAGTGAAATAAAAAAAATTACTGAGTTAAGCAATACGCAAATTAAAATGAACAGTAACAAACAGTCTCCATCTGGAATTTTTACCTTTGTATTTTTAATTTGGTCTCTGCTAAACTTTTAAGTTTAGCAGAGACCAAAGACTTCCATATGGATTATGAGCTATACTCTCGAAAATAGTTTAACCTCTCCAACTACAGAAAAGACTGTCAATACAAAAGCAGAATTCATCAACATGGTAGATGTTGCTATGGAAGTGGAAAGCAATAAGGAAGAATAAGAAACAAAAAAACATTTAGTATATACAGATAAGCGTTCCTGCCTAATTGCCTGAGTAAACAGCATCTCTGCTTCAATGTACAGCATTGGGTTCGAAACCCACTGCGGTATGAATGTTTGGAAACATCTATAGGTAGTATATGCTATTTTCGTCCACTGGTGTGAGACTGCCAAGCTACTTATTGGAGGACTTAACTAACTTGGAGAAGAGTACAGTTTGGTCTCTCTACTATCAAACTCTCGGTTTATTTAAACCAGCGTTTCCTAAATGGTGGGACACAATCCGGCACCTGGTCACGAAAGTTAAACGCCCTTAAAAAAACTCGAAAACCTAGGTGTCTCGTTTCTGGGTTTTATTTTATTCACGAAACTCTAAAATACACGTAAATAGCGTTTAATCGAGACTAATGAATAAATAATTTAATTAATAGAGACGAAAAACCCGCTCTGTCCGCGTCGCCATTTCACAGTTCTCTTTTTTCGCGGTAAAGTAGCTCCAATGGCGAGGCTGCGTCAGGAGTACCCAGTTTTAGCAGAAAAAGCGATAAAATTTCTAATGCCTTTTGTCACAACCTATAAGTGTGAAACAGGTTTTTCAACACTGGTTTTTCTAAAAAATAAATATAGAAACCGATTGGAAGTCGAACCGGATTTAAGAATAAAGTTATCATCTTTTCCTCCAAACCTGAAGTTTCTAGTTAACAAACAACAGCATCACACTTTTCATTAATAAATTACTTGACTTTAGTTTAATTTCTTTATATTTTTGTAAGAGTAAATGCTTCTTTATTATAATAATAATAAATGAAAACTCTATGAACATTCAAATCTGTTTTATTTTATCTATTGGCCATAAAAAATTTAGTGGGTCACGAAGATGAAATATTAAAATAACCGGGCCACGGGAAAAAAAAGTTTGGGAAGCCTTGATTTAAACCATTCTTATAAAATAAGCCAGAGATAAGGGAGAAAAAAACTTGCCATATTGTAATAACACAAACAATAATCGATGAGAATATAGTGTGTGTTTTATTATTTCATAAAACCCACATAATAATAACTACAATTTTTTTTTTCCCTCGACACACAAAGAAATTATTTTGGTAAAAATGAAATGTAAATCGACAGTGCTGGCTTTTCGCAGGATACTAAGATTCCTTTCCACGCGTTTTATCTTCCGCAATGAAGCTAGACAAAGTTACTGTGTGGAAACAGCTTCACATAACAGCTTCACTTGCAATGGAACCATTGTTGCTTATAACTCGGAGGTCATCACTCTACAACAGACGCGAACATACCTAAAGCAGCTGACCATAATTTCTCTTATTAATACATTGGACCATTATCTACTGTTTACAGTGGTAATTTTACATGTACCTTCGAGATAATGCTTCATGTCATCAAGCAAGTCTTATAAACAGCTTGTTTAATGATAACGACGCGACGACATTGCCTTAGCTCATACAGAACATTGACCTCCAGTCCAATGTGTGGACTGAGATGCCAAAGGGTATTGCCAATACTCGTAGATATTTTCGATTCAGGAAACGATCATTGCTTTCATGAAATAAAATACATGTCTGATATCCTAAAATACATGGATCATCTTAGAAAAAAAAAGTTTTCTGATTGCAATGCCTAAGTTTTTCTGATCTCCTTAACTTTCTGAATAAACTTAGATTTTATTGTTAAATAAGGGGATATGAATAGTTTTGGGACTGTTCTTGCTACAGTTATACTTCCGAAGTGTTTTTTGGACGATGGTAATTATAATTAGTAAAGATCTCTGTGGCCTTGTGGTAACATAAGTCTTTAACAAGTCTAGCATTATCAACACAGATAAGGCTAGACAGCCAGAAATATGATCTTTACAAGTTCGATTCGTTACTGACTAAACACTTTTTTTTCAGCCTGTTTCTGAGTTAATCGAGTTTTCACGTATGATAGTTCCCATCTACAAGAAAATCATAGGAACCGTTATTGCCTTGGTACCATGAGCAGGCTAACATTTTTTAAAATATTTTTTAATTAATTTTTTAAGAATTTATTTTTTACATGGTCCGGAAACTCTCCTCCAGAGACCAAGCATGGAACTTTTTTAAGCCGCTCCAGACCTCTAATAAGCAGGGTAGTGGTCTCTCAATGGGCAATGAAATTCGTTTCTCACATTTTGCACAGATAATATGGCATTTCTCTAGGAAACTAGGTTTTTAATCTAACTCAGGAAAATTTAACGCAGAACTCACAATTAGAAGTTAGGATCAAACACGGTGGCAATTTTATGCCATACTTCGGTCCTAATGTCTTCAAAATCATCGTTTTCCGTGGGCTCAGCTTATGGTAATGGCTGAGGGATGAGACCAGCTGATCACTAATTTTCAAGCGTTGTTTATGGATAAAGGCTTTAAGCCTTTATCCGTAAACAACGTGCTCAAAAGAGCTATTTGGAAAAAATGAATCTGTTTTCGTCTCTGTGAAAATAAGATATCAAAGCTTCAAAAATAGGTAAGCAAAATGAAATTTTTCGTATGTGAATCTGTGAAAGGTTGCTAACCTAAAGGGCATTAGTATTAGTAGCGGGGGTAGACTAAGGAGTAGATAATACAGAAACCTTTCTATAGAGAATAAATAGTCTTTTTTTTTTCTTCAAGACCAAAATATAGGGTTATTGCTGATAGGAGTAGAGTTAGTAGAGAGCATCCATACAACACTAGTTAACAACGAGATCGTTTGGCTGGCTGGAAAGACCTGGGTTCGAATCTCCACTAGCAAGCGATGATTCTTTATGAAGGTATTCCGACTAGTTAGTTAACAGATCTCATGTTGAACGGCAGGACTTCCTCCCACAAACTTGGTTTTTCAATTCCACAAAGCAACGAGCAGGCCAGAGGAATACACAGTTAAGAGACTCAACACACCAGCAGCTTTTGTTGCTTCGTTCTTAATTTCAAACAACCCAACAATGCTTTAGACAGTGTTTCTCAACCTTCTTTCATGTGCGCCCCATTTTTTAATATTAGTTAAAATTAAAAATTTTAACTAATATTAAAAATATTAGTTAAAATTTTGACATTGACAAAATCCATAAAAGTTAGCAAAAGAAAACAACAAAAAAATCCTAGAAATTAATTAAAATTATTAAATATTCATACAGTTTAAATAGGTTAACAAATTTGTCGAAAATTGTATAGATCTGGCACCACTGCACAGACCGTTGAATCGTATCGACCTTTCGGAAACATTCGGGATTTCAACACGGGAAGTCTCGAATGTTATGGAAATATTTCTACGAATTTAAATAAAGATTGAAATTGAGAGTGTATTTTTCACTTGGTTAGACTATAATAAGTTTAGTTTAATCCTTTATCCAAGCGTGAGCAAACAAAGTTTGCGCCTGAAAGTATCTTCGGGACTGCGGTAAGGTAGTACAACACCGGGCAGTAGCATTCCACATATCCGCAAGGAGATGTGCTTTGCATTATGGGAGATACTGAGATAGAAGTGATGAGACCTTTCTCCACCTTTGCAACAAGTTTCCCGGTGTTGTACTACCTTACCGCAGTCCTGAAGATACTTTCAGGCGCAAACTTTGTTTGCTCACACTTGGATAAAGGATTAAACTAATCTTATTAAAGCTTGCAATGCCAAAACGGCAGTGCCACTGTCCCAGGGACCGCCAGCGATAAGCGTTCTCGTCGCGCTGCAGGAATTTTTATTTTTCGATCTGCTAGTGCTCACTTTCTGTGTGCTTTTTAACTACTAACAGTGTTATGTTTTCTTTCTTTGTTGTTACTAACTATACTAACTGCTAGTAGCGCGAACCCGCGCTCTACGGGATAATACAGAGTCGTACGACTCGTTAATTCTTTTTTTTTTCTTTCTTTTTACAACACCTTGAGTAAGATCAAATCGCGTCCCTCCAAGGATCAAGACCCTAGGAGTCGAGATACCGGGATTGGAGGAGCTCAACAGTGCTCGCGAAAGTCCCCAAAGAGATAATAGGAGCTATTAATATCCTTCACCCCTACAGTGGAGGAAGATACGTAATTGTAATGAAAAACACAGCATCGTGTGACAAAACTTTTAGGGATTTTAGAGGGAGCCTGGACACCTTAGAGCACGCTTTCTAGTGTTCTCCATCCAAAGTCATATGGAGGAGGTTAAGCGACGTGCTTCGAATCCCAATCCTACTGCAGGAACAAGTCATCCACCTGCATTTCGCTCTGTCAGCCACCAACAAGTAGAAGTTACTGGTATTCATCATTAACGAGCTTAAATACCACATCTGGGAGGTAAAAAAGAGATTTTATAACTATGCTAATCCTCTCGAGTCGTTCCCTACAAGTTCGACAGACCTTTGAGGAGATTTTTGCATCGAGAGGTCTCCCAAGGAGATAACTCGAAGGTAGAACCGAGGCAGCGCAGGGCTACTCGAGGCGGTCTGCCATGAAGGGGCGGATGGGCACCAATTACCTTCCTTCCATAAGGGTAAGGGTCTGAGACAGACCCTTACCCTTGCTTCCAGTGAAAAGAGTTGTCATCTGATTGAATTGAGCTAGTAAGATGAGTATTATGAACTGAGGCCTATTTTTCTTCTTCTTCCATCCTCCCCGCCTCCCCACTCGCCCTTCCCATCACATTCCTTACTTCTCATATCCTCCCCCCCCACCACCACACATTAACCTCACTGTCACCATCATGCCCTTATTTTTCTTCTCTCGAGGGATACACTGATCCCTTTTATTTTTCAATAGGCCGATGATGGGCGTTCTTTACTCATTCACCGTCGCATGGATTTTTTTATTTGCTCTACCGGTGTTTGCTATTTGTGATTTTTTGACAGTTTAACTACTAACACTGTTATGTTGATTTTTTTTGTTGTTGTTGTTATTGTTATATTAACTGCAATAACTGCTGGTAGCACATCGTCTGTAAAAAAAAAAAAAGAAAAGAAAAAGAGCTGCTACCAACAGCTCTTTTTCTTTTCTTTTTTTTTTTTTTACAGACGCAGAGAACATGAGTAAGATCATCTCCGTCCCTCCGAGGACTAGGACCGTAGCAGTCGAGATACAGGGATCGGAGGAGCACAGATGCTCACAAAAGTCCTCAAAGAGATCATAGGAGCTAATAATATCCTTCACCCCTATAGTGGAGGACGATACTTAATTGTAATGAAAAACACAACATCGAGTTACAAACTTTTAGAGGGTTTCCTTTCCAGGGGAAGCAGGTAACCTCTACGATGGTACGGTTACAAGTGAGACAACTTAAGATCAAGCACTTTCCCATGGAGTACCTCGAAGCCGGAGACGACGTGCTCATACATTTAGTAAATGGACATAAAGTTACATTTTGTCCTCTGCGCACATTCGCAGAGCGGGCAGGGGCGCCAATAGAACCATTGAACCCGCAACCTGTCCGAGATGCCAGTGAATTTCCTGTACTTTCCTACATCAGCGGGAAGGAAACCTTTTCCAAGTAGTCTTGGGTAAAATTAAAAAGCGTCATTCAGCAACAACATCAGAACAAACCGTTTCCCCCCTCCTCAGCAACAACATACGCTGATGAAATCGTTTCTCTCTCAGCCACTTCCAATTTACCACCACCTATGGAAGAACAGCCAACAGCTGAGGTAAGATATGAAGATAACCTCAACAATTGCAGCGACCAACTCCTCTACAACACCAGAGGAGACTTCATCTGCTGCTGTCGTTCCCAAGACCTCTCACCCCACCCAGTAGTCAGCGTCCCCCTGCACAGGAAATGAAAATGGAGGAGGGGGAAAAACAACTCTCACCTCCTAAAGAAACACCGAAAAGACGAAAGAGAAGGCTTTTACTAATCAGGAAAAGAAAAACCAACGGCACTCCTAGAGAAGACACGAAAGGATCAAATCGAAAATTAAGAAGTACACTGGCTCCCAGTTCAATTGCTACGAATATAAAGTAGCAGACAACAAGATCACTAGTTTTAAAATAAAAAACAGTCGTCCTGATTTCGAGATTCTATCGAGTTCGTGCTCGAAACTGGAAGCTAGTCTGCGGGATGCTGAATATTCTGCCTCCACCTATGGAATTACCTATGTCAATCAGCTGAAAATTAAAAACCGAGGCCGAGTTTAACATCCTACTACATCGTTATGCTGCCAGTCCCCATTCTGTGTTGCCTCCGTTAACATCAGAAGGCTCCGTTCACCATCTAAACAAGAGATGTGAAAGTCAATGGTAGTTTTCAACATCCGGCTCTTGTTCCTGCAAGAGACACACTTTTTCCACTAAAAGAACACCGAGCCAAAAGAACTGCGTCAGATCGTTTTGAATCTTCGGCACAAAAAACAGCGCAGGTAGAGGTATTTATGGTAGTCCCCACCCCCTTCCTCCCAGTGCTTTCCATAATACCGAATGGCGAGGGGTGAATACTCGCCATCGACTGGAAGTACCGGGGCTGCACCATAAAGTTCATAAACATCTATGCCTCGGTTGATCCAACGTCAAGATCAAGATTCTTCAATGCGCTTGACACTTACTTAAATGTCACCCATCGTGTCATCTTGATGGGGGACTTCAAATGTGTGGAGAAACAGTCCTAGGATAAAGTAGGGGGGGGGGGATCCCAACTCAGGGAGTGCTGGACAAGCACCTGTAAATTCACTTCAGGAATCTCCAGCTGACAGACATCTGGAGGGCTCACTACCCCTACTATCGGAATTACACATGGACAGGCCAAGGAATCGCCACAGGGCTCGAACACCTTTATTTCTCACCATTCCTTTTATAAAATGGTTGTTCTCACCTACCCGCATCTAAAAGCAGTCAAAGTTGGTTTGTACCTCTGGAAGTTACCATAAAATTTCTTGGCCCAGTTCTCGGCCAAGCTTCACCATCTGTGCTCAACCTGGATCACTGCTGGCTGGGACTGGGACAGGTGAGCACAACTAAACTCTACCATTAAAGAAAACATGACCAAATCAGGATAAGAACGTGCCTTCCTCCGAAGATCTCGACTTCGTGATTACTAGGAGAGAAGCTGCTTTGGTCAGCCAACGCCCAGACTTTCCACATCACATCCGCATCATCCGTGAATTAATATCGACATCAAAAATGAGAAACAGAAATAGGTCGAAGAAAAGAACATGAAGATCAAATTCCATCTGCGCGCGGAAGATTTTCAATTGGCTGAGTTTTACAATAGGCGCTACGTCAATTTTTGACAGGAGCAAACCATCATCACCATCAATGAAGGTAGGTGTGCATACACCAGAACACGCGACATCCTGAATGACTGCGGGGATACTACACTCAATTCTGCTAAGACAATAGTGTCCCCCCCATCCAAGATTACTCCTGTTGAAACACTGCCTTCTTCCCTGCGCACATCCAGACAGGGATCGATCGACCAATAATAAAGGCGGAAGTAACATCAGCCTTCAAGCAATGCCGAAAGAAGAAAGCGCCTAGACCAGACAGTCTAGGGACAGAACTTTATCGTGAAGTCTACGATTCCATCCTCTCCATTCTTGTGGCGCTAGTTAACAACTTACTCAACACCGAAATGTGCTGCGAGAATTTGTGGAATGGTATACCGTCTTGTTTCTCAAGACTAACAGAGATCTAGCTTATATCAAGAACTTTAGACCCATCAGTGTCGAACACAGATTTCAAGATTCTCATCGTCATCATCAGCAATACTCAAGTGCATGGTGTTCCTGGCCAATGGATAGAGTTTAATCTCATCCTAGAGAAAGAACTGTTACGTCTGGTCAACATCAAGAAGTATTCAATGGCATTGCTGTCCATCGATCCGAACCAAGCGTTCGACAGCGTCCGTCATTCCTTTCTGTTCAACATCTTGCAGAAAGTCGTCGTCAGCAGTGCACTTATTTCGATCATCAGTGGATGCTACAACAACAGCTCTACCCATCTCCATATCAGCAGAAATCTCTCGGATTCTTTTAATCCAGAAGAGGGTCAAACAAGGTTTTCCCCATCAGTCTGCTGCTTTTCGTACTAGTTCTTGAGCCATCCTACAGACAATCAACAACTCAAGTGCTGTCACGTGCTCACGTGGGTGTCCTTTACCTCTCACCACGAATGACTCCAAAGTAATAGCCTACGCAGACAGTGTAGTGTTCACCCTCAGGGACAACGACTCCATACGGAACTTCTTCTTCTTCAACATCCTAGAGGAGTTCAAAGTCCCATTGCTCACATCCAACCCCAACAAAAGCAAGATTAAAACGAATGGAATTTCGGACCTAAGCAACATCCATATGGGTCTCTCTCTCTCTCTCTCTCTCTCTCCCTACAGAGGGCCCCTCACCACCTTGGGATTCCAGTTGCAGCACAGCCTGTACTGGACATTCAAGATCTTACAACCAAATCAGTCGAGAGTCTCAAGGACTGGTCAAAAGGACAGCTGCCACTCTCTTCTAGGGCCACTCTCATTGAAACCATTGTGTTCCCAGCGTATCAGCATTTCGTCAGCATTACGAACATCAGCGAGGATCAAGAAGGCCAGCTACAAAGGAAACTCCTGATATTCTTCTGGGGAAGTGTATGCAAGGAAGTTGATATCAAAATCCTTCAACTCCCGGAGAAGCTGCAAGGCTTGGGCCTCCCAGTCCTTAACATCAGATACTTGAATAATACCACTTTCTATGTTAACAGGATACTGCAAACCAATCATCCCTGCAGCTAACCTGCGCGGTATTTCATTGGTTTCAAGCTTCTCCTGTTTGATATCACACACCATCAATGTTCCTAACCGAACAGGATGATGTTGTTAATCTCTAAATCCGGAACTTCGGTACGAAGAAGGTTGAAGAAGTGATCTTACCAGACGATGCTGTTCCGGATTTCGCCGATTAACAACACCATCCTGTTCGGTCATCTCTAAACATTGAGACTACCAAAGGACCTGCCTACAGGCACCTTTCAGCTAACATCAACATCTGGAGGTCCCACAACACCAGGAATCCGTTCTGTGACTTCTTCCGAAGCGAGGACACAGTAGAGTATGCATTCAGTGCCGGCGCTAGGGTCTTTGCCACCCACATGCAATTTCTATCTAAGCGCCCCTGTAACGATTCGGGCGTGTGTGGTTCTTTTAAGATAATAAAAATTTATATTATTTGAAATTTCTAAAATAAATTTTGACAGAACAGCCACACGTTGGTTCACTAAATGTAACGAACCGGGGTTATTGACTAGGCAGAATAATCTTTAAAAACCCGAATATTCAAAAAATTCTATAAAAGTTAAAGCAAATTTTGATAAAGCCACTTCACTTTAATCGTTGAATATAATGATACAGGGATTAGAGCCTTCTCACCGACCCGAATCGCTAACAAAATTAAAATGAATTTTAATTAAAGTTAAAATTTATTTGAACTAAAGTTTAAAAAATTTTTGCATTTTACTAAATTCATGTGTAACTTGTAACTTGTAAAAAATTTTTAATAATTTTTATAAGTGGAACTATCTTTTAGGAAAATAAAAGCAACTCAAGATAGATGAGAAAATAAGAAAAGAATTCAGAAATAATTAGAACATTTAATATAAGTATTCAAAAAATACAATCTTTACAGAATAACAGAAAATAAATTAAATTACATAAATATACTTGAAATTTAAATTAAGGGGATAAAAATCCCTTATTATTTTACAGCCAGTATGCGAAACTCTGAGATCGAAAACTGCGATCTAAGAGTTTCATGCCGAAGAACTATCGGCAATTTTTATCCCCTTAATTTAATTAACTTCGCCAGAAAAAATAGCCGTTTGGCTTTTTATCTTAGATACTTGAAATTTTTTTATTAAAATTTTACGGTTCTTGATTTCATATTCACAAAATTAGAAATAATGGTCTTAACGTCTAATTCCGGACATATATCATTTTCAATAGCTATTAACGCCAAACTAACAAGCCTTTTTTGTGACATACTTGTTCTTAAGTAGGTTTTAATCGATTTCAACTTGGAAAAGGAACGTTCACCGCTCGCTACAATACAGGTAAGGTTAATAGTATTCTTAAAGCAATTGAAAAGTTAGGGAAAGATAAATTATTGGACACAATAAAATTAAGAATATCGAAAGGGTTTTGAATATTTAAATTATCCTTCAGAAAAATATCCCGGAAAACACATAACTCGTCATATAGTTCTATTGCATTTACGTCTTTATTGTCGCCGTCCTTCAAGAGAATCTCTAAATTATCACAATTTTTTCATAAATCTTCGTTATTAATTTGTAGTAATTTATACAAGAAATTGAAATTATCATAATGTTTTTAGTTGTTCAAAACGTTCTATTAACGAACACATTGCAATGTCTAGAAGTATATAAAACACATTCACTCTAAATTTATCTTCTGGCGAATGTGGCGTTTCGTCATGAAGCTCGTAGTCAACTTATCGTGTCTTCTTTCGTCGTCGAACTTCCGTAATAGTTTTAAATTCTTGTTCTCCATCCACCTCTTCACTCAGTTCTTTTGCCGTTTTTAGAACTTTAAAATTTGTATTTGATCGATACTCTTGTAAGAATATTTTTAAGTTTTCGATAGATTCTAAAGCAAGTGTAATGTTCATATTTTTGTCTTGAATCATTTTACTCACAGGGTTTATTCTGTTAAGTAAATCATGTCAAGTTATAAGAGAGCAAATAAATTTGTAGTCCTTTATTTTAGCACATAATGTGTGTGCTTCATGCTGAGTTTCATTATTAAAATTTTCATTATTTAAAATTTCAAAAAGTGCATCGTAAATTTCTCTTAACTGATATCGTAGAGGGCGGAGTGCATTAATTTTACTTTCCTATCGCGTTTATGATGGCTGTTTCAATGTTAAATTTTTTACGAACTTTAACACGATTGCCCAACGTTTGTAAGAGAATGAAAAGAAATTGTATATTTCTTGAATAATTGCAAAAGAAACTAATTGTATCTGCATTCACTTTGGCTGCATCATTAATGATTAAATTTAGAGTATGAGTAGCACATGGCACGTAAAAACCTCGAGGATTTTTGTTCAAAAGCAAATTTTGGAACCCATATTTTTTCCCTTTCATATTTGCCCCATTGTCTTACCCTTGACCTCGCATGTCTTCAATGGGAATGTTCCATTTTTCCAGTTGTTCCATTATTGTTGCACATAAACCACGTCCTGTGGAATCTGATATATCTCCAAACTCTAAAATGTTTTCCCTGATCTTGACATTTCCATTGTCACAGGAAACAAAGCGAATAATAATGGTCATTTGTTCTGTTTTACTTGCTTCAGGTGTGCAGTCTAAAATTATGGAATAATATTTAGATTTTCGAATTGATAATAAAATTGTATCCCTGATTGCGTTACTTAAAGTTTCCGATATGTCATTTTTGACTGTCTTTACTCAAATAGTGTACTCTATTGTTTCGTTGTAGGGCCCTTTCAACATGATTTTCCATAACGGGATCAAACGTCGCAAACAGTTCGACTAATTTTAAAAATTTGCCGTTATTCCTTTCATATAATTTACCAGATGATCCGCGAAAAGCTAAATTTTGTCTACCAAGGAATTTTATAATTTCAATCAAGTGTTCTGAAACACTCGTCCAATGTTTCTTTTCCATTTCATACATGCTTTGAGTCTGGCAACCAATAGTAGTTTTGTTTTTTAAATTTTTATCAAGTTCCTTCCATTTTAAGAAATTTTTCATGTGAGTTAAACTAGTCTCATGTCTATGCAAAGTTGTACTTACATTTCTCCAATCGTTATAACCTTCTACAAGACTACTTGATTCAGTAGGTGCGAAAAGTTTGCAACAAAAGGAAAAATCAGAATTTAAAGTTTCGGAATAAATGAGCCATGTTCTTGGCAGGAGCTCTCCATTTTTCATTTTTCTATTATAATACGTGTCGCCAAATTTACGACCATATGTATCTCTGGGATATATTATATTTTTCTTTTGAACAGGTCCCATTTCAATTAAAACAACTCGTAATTTTTCATCAATATTTTCCCATTCATCTGGATCTTCTAAATTTGCAGAGACTAACAATGTTTTAATTTCGTGGTCAACTACAACTAAATCTTCTCCTAACTGTTTTTCACTTAAATCATGTGTCTTGTTAGCAATAGTTGCAAACTATTGCTAAATTTAAAGTATTGAGAGAAACTTTCGATATTCTTAATTTTCATGCAAACTGGATGATGTGCGCGGTTCTTCACTCTGATTTCTGATGTATCGAGTTGGTTACAATCCACATCAGATTATTTTAATATTTTAACAAATTTATTAAGAGCCCCAATTTATTTCTTAATATCAGCTTCTTTCGCATCATGACGCTTAAGATTTTGTGCACCGGATAACTTTTTTTTAATTTTTGATTCCATTTCTATTTTATACCCACAAGAAATTATTACACAACACGACACAGACGAAATAATAGTCCGTACTGCGCTATTGTCAGTAGCCTACTGACATGCGTATATATGACAGGTTACCTAACAACATGTTTCGTATGAAAATTCGTTTCTGCGCATAAAAACCGTTCACCGTTTCACTTTAGATAGACTGCAGTAGACACAACATTCTGCATGCAAGCATTTAGCCTGCTCTCGCTGCAAAATTATAAACAGCCGGCTGATCAAAGAGGCGGCAATATACAATTTTTTAAAATTTTTATTCGGTGTATCCGGCCTTATTTAATTTAATATTGATTACCCTAAGAATTTTTTGTTTTTATGATAAAAATGTTATTTATTAAAAATGAACTTATGAACCGTGTCAGGCGGCGCCGCCAGCATGCACCGCATGCTCTGAATGCCCGCTTCCGCCTGCCCTGCATGCATTCTACGCGTGTCCTCCATCCAAGATCATATGAAGGAGGTTATGCGACTTGCTCCGCATCCCCCCCTCCTACTGCAGGAACAAATCATCCACCTCTAGTTAGCTCCGCCAGCCACCAACAAGCAGATGTTACTGTTATTCATCATTAACAAGCTTAAATATCACATCTGGAATGTAAGAAAGAAAATTTCTAGCTATACTAATCCTCTCTGTCTGATGTCACTCTCTCCAGTCGTTCTCTATAAATTCTACAGCTCTTTAAGGAGATTTTTACATCGAGAGAGAGAGAGAGAGAGAGAGGGGGGGGGGCTTTGAGTGACACTATATTTAACAAGTGGTGTACACCTCCAGTCCTGTGTACTCTCAGAAATAACAGCATCAGATTCTGTCTGCTGCTGCTGTTTTAACACCTTCATCTGCAGCAGCAGCATCGCCACTTCTAGCCTGATTTCTGGTCTTTACGGCTCGTATTGAGTTTCGATCGGTCTATTATCTTCCAAGGTCTCCAACAGAGGTAACTCGGAGGAAGAACCGAAACAGCTCAGGCCTGCTCGAGGCGGTCTGCTCTGAACCAGCGGTTCATCTGGGCACTGGTTATCTTCGTGGTCCCTTCCATCTGAGTCAGAACCTGACCTGAGGGTGAAAGTTATCATCTGATAGAATTGAGGTCGAGAGATGAGTATTATGAGCTGAGACCTAATTTTTTTTTCTTCTTCTTCTTCCCTATCCTCGCCTTCCCACCCGCCCTTCTCATCTCATTCCTCTTCCTCTTTCTTTTCTCGTCCATCCTCCACCTCAGTACCCCAACTTAACCTCACTGTCACTTTCTCGCCCTTCCTTTTCTTCTTCTCTTCGGGGGCACACTGACACCTTTTATTTTTCAATAGGCTAATGATGGGCTTACTTTACTCTTTCACTCGGCTACAACGTTTCATCAGCGCTTCGCATTGCTGGGCATTGTTTGCCGTGTTTTGTTCGTTATATCATAACGTTGCTGTTTTGATTTTTATTTATATTAACCCTAATAATCTGCTGCTGCGCGTCCCGCGCTACAGGATATATACAGAGTCGTAAGACTCCTAATCTTTTCCTTTTCTTTTTTTTTTCTAGACGCAGAGATTAATGAGTACGATGATACCCATCCCGCCGAGGACTACGACAACACTAGGAGTCGAAGTACCAGGATTAGAGGAGACCAGAGTATTCACTAATGTACTTAAGGAGCTAGAAGCCGATAGCATCTACTCCTTCATCCCTACGGTGGATGAAGATATATAACTATAGTAAACAATGTAGCTTCGAGAGATAAAATTTTAGAGGGTTTCCCTGTCCAGGGGAAGCAGGTGACACCAACCATGGTGGAATCCCAAGTGAGACAATTAAGTATCGAATGGTACCCCATGGAATATCTTGAGCCAGAGATGATGTGCTCACACGAATTTTCAGCAAGTGGGAAAAAGTGAGCAATATTAAAAAGAGCGTCTCGAAGGAAGACCCCGCGTAGTAATCCGGAGAAGTCACTTTCACCATGGACATGAGTCTACCATGTACAACACCTCTTCAACATCGGTACGTCACGTGTGATGGTGAACTATCCCTGGGTACAACAATAGTGCTTGCGGTGCGGCTCAGTTGAACATCTGCGGAGTGAATGCCGCAGAGCCAAGTGCTTTAATTGAGCCGGAGTTGGTCACATCTCTAGCCATTGTTCACATCACTGCCGAAAGTGCTCCAACATTGAGCACAAACTTACATTATGTCTTCTGCGCACATTTGCAGAGCGGGAAGAGGCACCGATTTAACCACTAACCCGCAACCTCTCCGAGACGCTAGTGAATTTCCGAAACTTGAAAAAAAAAAATCAAAAACAGACCCCAGCAACAACATCTGCTGAACAAACCGTTTCCCACCCAACAACAGCATCTGCTAAGAAAAACCGTTTCCCCCACTCCTCAGCCGCTTCCTCATTAAAATCATCAACGGAAGAACAACAACAAATGGATGATGTAACAGATGAAGAAAAGGCGATCATCCTCTCAACACCAGAGGAGACTTCATCTCTTTCGGAGGAATCCCAGAAACTCCCCCGTAGTAGTCAGCGTCCCCTTTGCAGAAGAAATGCAAATTGAAGAGGTGCAAAAACAACTCATTCCCCCCCCCCACCCAGAACCGCCAAAGAAGATGAAGGAGGAGGCATCCACTAAAAAGGAGAAGAGCATGAAAGTTACTCCTCCAAAAAATCAGAAACAACATCGGAATCTGAAATGTAGATGGAAACCCCTCCTCACCGACATGAGAGCATTAACAGCAAGATAAAGAAATACACGGGTACCAGTTCAACGGATACGACTATAAAACATTCGATAATAAGATCAACAGTTTTAAAATAAAAAATCGTCGTCACGAATTAGAGTCCCTCTCGAGCAGCTCGTGTTCAAAACTAGAAGCGAGTCTGCAGGCCTCTGGATATACTGCCTCCTCCCCCTACGGAGTGACTCTTTGATTACTTACATAAAGCAATTAAGAATTAAAGACATAGTCCGAGTGTAAACATCTGATAACATCATAATGCCTCTGTGTTGTCTCTCTCTTAACATCAGAGAGCTCCGTACACCATACAAGCAAGAGAGGTGTGAAAGTTAATGCTATCTTTCAACATCCAGCATTTCTTCCTGCAAGGAACACACTTTTCCATTAGAGGGATATACAGAAACTGAGCCAAAAGTACCCCGTAACATCGTTTTGGAGCTTCGTTACAAGAAACTGCAACCGAGGTGGGAGTTGTACTCCCCCCCCCTCTCCTCGGAGACCCCTCCATAACATCCAGGGGGGGATACAGGGGAGGGAGAATACTAGAAAACGACTAGAAGTACCGTGGCCGTACCACAAGGTTCATCAGCACCTACGCCCCGGTAGATCCAACATAAAGATCAACTCTCTTCCAGTCGCTTATCACTCACATGTGTGGCGCCCATCATGTTATAATGATGGGGGGATTTTAACTGGGTGGCGGCCACGGCCAGGGATAAAGTAGGGTGAAATCCCACCACAAACACTGCTGGATACAGGCATCTAGAAGTTCACTTAAAGAATCTTCAGTTCACTGACATCTGGAGGGCTTACAACCCTTGCTGTCGAGATTACAAGTGGAAATGCCGAGAAGTCTGAAGAATCGCATCTACCTGTCACCATCCCTTGTCTCCAAAGTCGAGACAATAAGGCACATTAACATCAGTTACCATCTCGGACCACAAAATTGTTGTGCCCACGACCAGCATTTAGAAACAGTAGAAGATGGTCCTGGGTCCTGAAAGTTACCACCAGAATTCCTGTCCCTGTTCTCGACCAAGATTCACCAACTATGCTCCAGATGGAGTACTGCTGGCTGGGACTGGGACAGGTGGGCACAAGTAAAATCCACCATCAAGCAATACATGATCGAATGGGGCCAAGAACATGTTTTCCGACAAGTATCTCGACTCCATGAACTTTACAAGGAAAGAAACTGGTTTGTGGCTAGCCAACACCAACGCTTTCCATGTGAAAACGTCATTCATGACATCAATTTCGACATCGAAATGGAGAAATAGAAACAGGTGGAAGAAAAGAACATCAAGATCAGAAAACTGCTCTCGGAAGATAGGTAATCGGCCGCGTTCTACAGCAGGCGCTACGTCAATCTTCGGCAGAATCGAACCAACACCACCATCACTGAAGGCGAGTGCACGAGCACTCCAATCACGAGCACTGCAATCCAAATACTACACCTGACAGCCTTCTGGGGGTACTGCTCTCAACTCTACCAAGATAACAGTACCTCCCAGGATTACTCCTTTTGACTTTTTCCCTGAGCATATCCAGGCAGGGTTGGATCGATTGATAACAGCGGTCGAAGTAACATCACCCTTCAAGGATTGTCAAAACAAGAAAACGCCTGGAACGGACGGACTAGGGACAGAGCTTTATCATTAGGTCTGAGATTCCATCCTTTTCATTCTCGTGGTACTATTCAACACCTTCTTTAACACCGGAAATGTGCCACAAGGATTTGTAGAATGCCATACCGTCTTCATCCCCAAGACTAACAGAGATCTAGTCTATTCAAAGATAGACTGAAGGTGGGGATGAGGTACATCATCAACATTACACGAGCGTATGGTGTTCCTGTCCGATCGATGGAGTTTAATCTTATCCTAATAAAAGAACTGTCACGTCCGGTCAACACAAAAAGTATTCAATGGCATTGCTGTCCATCGATCTGAACCGAGCGTTCGACAGCGTCCGTCATTCTTTTCTGTTCAACACCCTGCAGAAAGTTGGGGTCAGCAGTGGAGTGCTCTACATCATTAGAGGAGGGTTATAAACAGCTCCACCCGCCTTCTTATCCAACGGACACCTCTCGGAACCTATTAACATCCAGAAAGGGATCAAACAAGGTTTTCCTCTCAGTCCACTGCTTTTTTGCACTAGCTCTTGAGCCGTTCCTACAGGCAATCAACAACTCATGTACTGTTAGAGTGATTCCGTTATCTCTCACCATGGATGACTCCAAAGTCGGGGCTCACATCTAACCCCGACAAGATCAAAATGTATATATCAAAACTGTGATACAGGTATAAAAACAATCTTTTCTAGTGTAGAAAAATTGATAAATTTTTAATTTGACGTAAGCGGGTATCTGACGATTGTGGAAGAGTCGACGTCAGCAAATTCAGGTTCACAGAATATCACTCCGAAAGTAAAATCAAGAAACTATGCAGCAGAATATTCCGATTTCGGTTTTACAAAGACTGGAGTAAATGACGAAGAAAGACCATTGTGTGTTATTTGTTCGAAAATTTTTGCGGCTGATAGCCTGAATCCGAATAAACTTAAAAGACATTTGGAAATATTGTACTTCATAAGGAGTATGTTAACAAACCTCGAGAGGTCTTTGCTGCCAAACTGAAATTATTTGAATAGCAAAAATCTAGCATTAAAAAAGCTTTGTCTGTAAATGCAAAAGCTTTACTAGCTTCTTACAAAGATGAATATAAAATTGCTGTTTGCAACGTTTTGTTTTCAACTATTGAAAATCATTTAACAATAATTAAAATGAAAGTTACTAAGAGGAAAGCAGTCATGAAATCTTTTATTACACTCATTATATCTGGCAGGTGCCTCGGAATATACATCCGAAAATGATGATGGTCATCTTTCTTTTGATAATATTATTCTAAAGTAATATCTCAGTTGTGAAATTTTTCTCCGAGAATCTTAGCTCCCCTGTTGAGAAGGAAAGTTACCTTGTAATAAATATTATGCGGGGGTGGATTGTTTAGTTTGTATTACTTAGCTCAGCAGTGTACAAGTCAGCATCACGAAGTGTTTGAGAGATCTCAATTAGCAATAAATATCTTCATGTAAATTGTTTCACACTTGTACTTTTATTGAAGTCAGAACTGAAGACTTTAATCTCAAATCGTTCAATGAGGTACTTTAATAAAATGCCTATTAAGTAAAAAAAAAGCTATCTACTTAGAATGAGCCACAGATCTATTATACTTTAAGCCAGTTTTCTTTAAAACTCGCAAGAAACTGCAGTGTTTCTTTATTCTTCAGCGTGCTTAGCAAAATAATCGTCTGAAATTCAGAGATGAATCTATTCCCTATACTAAGAAAGAGGTATGTAGGTTCTCCTCACTTCCCCCACCCCTCCCGCAGACTTTTGTGCTTATTGATGCGATTAATTATTATTATTATTATCTGAGACTTCTAGGGAGTCAAGGACTCATCGAGAGAGGCTGTAAATTACCAACCCAGCTATCATACCTTCCCTTAAATTAATTTACACTAGATGCACTCACTACCCCTAAGGGCAAATTATTCCACTCACTCACTCACTACTCTCTGGGAGAAAAACCTAGCTTTTACCCCTTTCTTGACTGAGAACAACCTTAACTTCCACAGATGTCCCCGTTTTCCCTCCCCGCCTTCCATATAACGAAAAATTTCATCATTTGAAATGCTATAACACCCATTCAAAAGTTTATAGACCTCTATCATATCACCCATCTTTCTCCTGTAAACCAGAGTCTGCAATCCGCATACTCGGAATCTGTCCTCATAATCTAAATCCCATAATCTAGACATAATCTTTGTAACTCTTCTTTGCACACTTTCCACAGCTTCTTTATCCCCCTTGGAACCAGGGAGACCAAATCTGCGCACAGTAATCCAGGTGTGGTCTTATGAAAGCCTTATAAAGAGGCAAAACTGCTTCCTTATCCTTACATGTCAAGGTTCGCTTCAACATAGCAATTATCCTCTGAGTTGTATTTGCAACTTTTGCTATGTGACCTTTGAACTTTAAATTCTTATCCACTAATACACCAAGATCCCATGCCTCTTCAGTTTCTTGTAGCAGAACCTCGCTAATATAATATGTCGCAAGAACTCTAATCACGCCGAAGCGCATAACTTTACACTTACAAACATTAAACTGACAGCCATTTTCGTTTGCAGATTTCCAGTCTGTTCAAATCATTTTGTAATTGTTGAATATCAGTAGTATCCCTGATTGCCCTGCCTATCTTCGCATCATCAGCAAACAATTGCAAATCTGATGATAGACCCTACTTGATGTCATTAATGTATAGACTAAACAATAATGGCCCAAGGACTGAATCCTGAAGTACACCACTGGTTACCTTAAATCTGGCAGATTCACACTGAATACCACTTTCTGATATCTGTCTGTCAACCATCCCCTGATCCAAGTCAATAGATTATATTCCAATCCCATATTCTCCAGTTTACGCAACAGCCTATCGTGTGGTATTAATGCCTTAGAAAAATCTAACATTATCATAGTGTATCCATTCCCTTTATCCAACTCGGCCGTAACATTGTTATAAAATATGAGCAAATTGCTAAAACATGACCTTCCTTTAGTAAACCTATGCTGTTCCCTGCAGAGTATAGAATGTTTGTCTACCCATTTCTGTATGCGAGTTCTTACCAACTTCTCTAAAATCTTCATTACCACATCTGCGATACTAATAGGTCGGTAATTAGACACATCAGTTTTTGCACTTTGTGCAATGGAACTATCATACATTCCTTCCATTCCTGAGCTGAGACTCAAGTTATACAAATGTATGAAAGGCCTAGCCAATTCAGTTGAACATTCCTTTAGCAGACTGGCTGACATTTCGTCTGTCCCTTTTAACAAATTCTTATCCAGGTTATGCAAGAGCTTTTCAAACTCATTTCATGAACCTCTACCTCTTCATCTTCAACGTGGCAATAGCACTGTGCACCATGCTACATACACCTGGTTGATATATCTTAGCAAAGTGAGTACTCATTAACTGAACAATCTCCTTAGCTTCCGACAATCGTGTACCATCTGCATTCAATAAAGTTATTCTTCCACATTCATTCTTTCTTTTGCTTGCAGCATAACGATAAAATTCTTTTGGATTGACTTTATCTTGCATGGCCAATTTCTTTTCATACTCCGTTTTATTTTCTCATAATACTCGTTACTTTTCTGGCTTGAGCTTTATATATTTCATAACTCCTCTCACTCTTATTCTCATTATATTCTTTCCACATCATCTTCTTTTTGTGGATCTCTTGCTTGATAAGGCTGCACATCCATTTCACTCCCAACCTATTTATTCTTCGAACACTAGGGATACATTGAGATATCGCCTCATTCAAGCACTTTTTCAAAGATTCCCATGCATTGCTGACATTTTTTCCATTCAGTAATTGATACCATGGGACCAAAAATAGTATTCTTCTAAGGTGATCATAATTTCCTGCTTTGTAGTTCAGCATGCAACCTGTTTTAATCTGCGCTTCAATACAAGTAGATACTTCCCAAGAAAGAACCGCATGATCACTGTCACCAATTGGTGGTAAAATAGCCATATTCTTGACAGAGATCCCTTTTGACGCTATGAGAAAATCCAACACTCTTTGACCTCAACTTCTTTCACATGCTGCTTGAGAAAGTTGTCTCACAACAATTCAATAAATTCCTGTTCTTTCTTATCATGAGATTTATCTTCTACCCAATCAATGTTTGGAAAATTAAAGTCACCTATAATGATCATTCGCTTAGTACCCATAAGGTTAAATTGACGATGCATTTCTTCATCCCCTACAACTGAGCCAGGTCTCTGGCAACACTCCCATCATATATTTCATTCTGTTAACCTCCACTTCACACCAGATAGACTCAAACTCATCGCTACATGGGACATTGTTACCATCATTTCTTTCTTGTGTTTCTATCCTAACTGGACTTAAGTCATCTGATATCATTAGTAGCACTCCTCCTCCTCCTCCTCTCCTATCTATTCTGTCATTTTTAAAAATAGTATATCCGTTACACTCGATCCCACTTACCGTATCTGATTCTGATAGCCAGGTTTCACTAATGCCAACAATCTTAGGCCACATTGTATTCAATAAAGCAACAAACTCAACCCCTTTGTTTCTAATGCTCCTGGCGTTTGTGTATAGACATAATAAGTTATGACCTAGCCTATTCTTATAAATAGATATCTATTTGGTCTTGTTCTAGAATTTTCTCTTTTCCCTCCCCAGATATACTTAAAAGGTCCGAACCCAAAGCATATTTTTCCACTCCTTCGCCACATACATAACCATGTTCAAAGTCATTCATATCTTTATCACGTTTGTATACCATAGCTGAACTTTCACACACATTTTTCCCATTCCTCCCTTGATGATCTAGTTTCCCCGACTCTCTGCATTGTCTCATACCAAGAAGTAATTTCTCCAAGCTTCTGATGCCAAATGAATTCAAGTCCAGGCCATCATTCTTATACAAATCTTTTCTGCCATTAAACACACCCCCACACGTCTAAAAACTCACATTCATATCTTCTACATAGCATGCGCGTGAAATCATTTGCTATCATCGCCCTCCTTCTTAACTCAGTACTGTCATATCTAGGTAGTAAATCCTACAATTTTTACTCTCTCAGATTTCTTTCTCGCTTCTTCCAACAGACCTTTCATATCTTATCTCATACTTCTCTCATATGTTAATACTTTAACATAAAAATGTATGTTTCTGTAAAATATTACTAGTTTCTTATAAATCATAGTAGTGAGGTGGGAGTTGTAATGAATAAAATGCATAGATATAACTGATAACACAACATATCAGTATGATATGAATGTAAATTGTATTTATTCTAAAGTAAAGTTTGTCTGTTTTTCCATGAAAATATTAAATATTTCCCAGTAGGTAGATGGAGTTAGCGACTGGTTAGTTTACAAGATTTCATAAATCACCGCCACCACAGGAGAGAAACTAGAGATGTTTTTCTCACGTATAGAACAGTGTAACCCTGATCTGTATGTGAGTACGCATATAATAGAGGAAGTCAGGTCAAGAAAGGGATAAGAAACGCGATAAGGCCCAGTGAGAGGTGGGGGGGGGGATATTGCTGCGCTGTACAATTCTCTCCCAGTAAGGGAACAGGGAAAATAATGATGATAAATAATAAAAAATTGCCCATTTCACTAAAGATAACTTTAGTGAAATGGGTAATTGGTCCAGGTAATTTGTTCAGTTCCCCCCCCCCGCCTCCACACATACACACAGTATGTGTGGAGAGTTATATTCTAGGGATGGACGAAATTCCACTTTTTCGTGATTTTTAAAATCATTTCGATATACTCTCTCTCTCTCTCTCTCTCTCTTTTTTCATGTAGATTAAAAGGGGAGGAATATTGTGACTTTAGTGAAATGGGTAAATAAATGCATGTAATCCGTGGCTTTTAACATGAAAATTATTCACGCAAAATACCACTTTTCGGATTTACTCCTACGTTCAAACATGGTTACTACCCACAGCTACCAATATCGAAAATTAATATTATTATTAGTATAATAAAGTATTAATTACTATTTACTGTTTTTTTCTTTACACTATGCAATGTAATACTGTGATCAACTAACAATTATGGAAGTATTGTATAATTTTCAATTTGTGAACAACGCCCAATTTAGTCAATTATTACTAATTTTATTTTTGAATATGCTGCCTACCGCACATTGTGAATAAAATAATACAGTGTCAATTTTTGCATATTTTAATAGCCTTACATGGATGCGATTATTATTCAAATACTGTATTAGTTTCGGATTTTCCAAGAAGACCTACGAAACAACTTTATGCATCTTCACTTCTGATAACTTACGAAAACAATTCAAGCCGGGGAAGCTACTCACTGATATAACTTTGAGTGTGTTGAATCATTTGTTTGAATATAGTGCGATGTTGCAATGTTCATTCTAGGTATTGCTTATCACAAAAACCTTTTTACAGATTGGATCTTATGTACAAAACAGCAGAAGGTCACGCTGTATGTTGTATCTTTAGATGTGAACACGAGCGAATAGGCTTATCAGCGTCGTTACCTGGAATACTTTCAAAATACCACTAGACTAGATATCTGCGAAAAGGTTGTGCATGTTTAATGCTGATTTCTGTATTCAGAAGTAAGCGAAAGTGGTCATTATCGTTATCCAAGGCGCTTTTTGTATTTTTATTTTTTTTAAATTGAACTATCCCAGTATGCTGAGCTGACGACAAACAAGTGTTTTAAGAGCAGACGAAAGTTGGGCATGTGCTTCTGGAATACATTGACAGGTAGGTAAATTGATTGTATAAAACGTCATGCTAGACAGTGCTAGGCATTTAAGAATCTTAAATTTACCAGCTCTTGTTTTTAATTGCAGATATCTCGCATCATTTTATTGGTATATTTATGCGGTATATATAAATATACGAAATTGAAAATTTATTTGTCTCGTGTCTAAATACCTCTTAGGAGTAATTTTGTTTGTGCTTAATAACTCCTACAAGCACGGTTATTATTAATACATTGTTTACACAATGCTAGTTGTTCGTGTATGGAAGCCCCCCTCCCCACCCCTTTGAATTAAAAAAAAAAGTAAAATAGTGTTTGGAGGACTATATTTTAATAATGTACTACACTTGGTATCGTCAAAAAAAATGAATGATTTCTGTATGCTTTGATTTTCCTGTTGAGTGTAACATCGTTAGTTTATCAAATGTATGCTGCACTATCGTATATTGCAATTTGACAATTTTGTTTCACGATTATTTAAAGAATTCCCATTCGATTTACATTCTCATCACGGTGGACTTAATCGCGAGTAAGCATCAAGCCTAGTTTGAATACATTCACACTGCCGATCCAGATCATTTATTCAGGAATGCGAATGCCCTTAGTACATTATTTCTTCACGAACAACTCAGCCAATTTTAAAGAATTCAAATCATTTTCATAAGAAAATAAATTGACATAAATGTAATTTAAAAAAAAAAAAAAAAGGGAAATTTAGTTATTATAGAATCCAAGTATTAATTTGCTTATGATTTTACATTATTATAATTTATTGTGTAACATGTTAAAGCAAAGGCAAACTGCATGATATGTTTAGTTTTCCTTTATTGTGATTGGAAGGGGGGGGGGAGGGATTCTGAAATTTTGATTTTTAACTAATATAAATAATCTGCTTAGTATTATTCTTGAATAAAACTCTTAAATAGTTATCAATAAAAGAAGCAAGTTTTATTAATTTGCTACGGCATTCTATTTAACACAAAAACAGCATGCCATAGCAAATTCATTGTAGCGCGTTTTATTTCGACAACCTACGCGACAAAGTTGTATTTCCATATTATTTTCGGTATATCCCCGTATCATATTTTCATTCCCTTTAAGGCAATAGATTAACAAATTTTCTCCTAGGTGAGATTCACATTAAAAATGTTGAACTAGTTAATATATAAATCAGAATATTAAGTGTTCAGACTGGTAAATAACTGCCGACGATATAAAATAACTAATGGAATGACTTCAGTTTGGAACCAGAAGTTGCTTGAAGTGTAAACACTGCCTAAAAATTAGTGATAAATCATTGTGTGTTAAAACCACCGTGAACATACGGGATGAGATTTTTCTACTGACGACACCTCAAACCCACAAGGTCTAGACAGCCTCTGATATTCACAACATCCGATATAAATCTTCAAGCAAGTTGGTCACAGAGTATGAAACAATTGATATTTATTGTGCAACAGCCTCAGTAATTACGGTATGTACTGTAGTTCCTTCTACGCTGGTAAACATATATATACCAGTGTATATATGTTGAAGTATATGGTGAAGATGGCTGTAATACGATTGGGAGGGAGAGAAGAGCAAATAATACTATTAAAACAATACAATAGAGCAATGTCCATTTTTCCCCCCTAGAACATCATTCTAGTAAGTGTATATTGCTGATGTTAGGGCGAAATTTGGATTAGAACAACAATATATTTTTATTGTTTAGCATAATATGCACTATTTAGAAGTCGGCTGTGAAAATTTTAACAAAGAGGAATTCATCACAATGTGAAAGGAATGGGGTATTTATCCTAACAAAAAAAAAAAAAAAGCTTTCTGCTTTCCTTAACCTTGCGGAGGTCGCGGTCGAAAAAAATTGCAGCGTAGGTCGCGTGTATCTGAGAGATACATTCATTACTAGTATGTGCTGAAATGCGATAGAACTTTTAAAAAAAAAACACTGCAAATAATGATGGTTAACTGCCAAAAATAATACATGATGGTTTATTTATTTTCAGTTACAATCTAGAAATTATTGAACAAAGAAAAAAAAAAAAACTAAACCAATACTATACTGACAGAGTTCGCGGTATCTCTCATTTACGATTTACTATCAAATATCACACACCTCTACATAACGTGTTAAGCCAAAACTGACCGCATAAACAGTGTGGAGTGGAATATCACTCGTAATATATGCATGCGCAAGCTACTCATGACCTCCAAGCTATACACTGGATATGTGTAAGAATATTTATATTAAACAATTTGTTTGTATCTGTCAGATCAGCCGCGACCTCCGCAGGGTTAACTTCAATTTAGTTTTTTTTTATTTATTAATTTCACGTCGCCAGTGGGTAAAGATATAATCCCTAATTACCTAATTCGCTTTCCGACTAGTGACAAAATAGGCTCATACTCATAGTAACCTAATAAATCACAAAACATAAAGAAATAGTGTTTGGGGGGGATGTATTAAGTGCATGTGCTAAAGTATGCAGAAGTATGATTCAAATTTAAAAATTGATAGATCGGAAGTATTCTGCTTCATAACTTTTATCAAGTTAACTTTTTAAGCTGCATCTGGTCTCTAATAAAATTACATTTAAAATAATAGAAACCACATCATTTAATAAATGGGCAAATTTTGATTTGTAATGTCAACGGGCATAATAATGTGTAATAAAACTTGCAGTCCCTGGAATTTACGCTATAAGAGCCGACTTCACTTAAAGTGTTTTGAGCGAATGATAACGACACCTAATGTTTGTACGAATTGTTTACACTTCTACAGATTTAAAACTTTCCCGATTAGGGGTACTCCTGCCTGATATGGTTTATGAACGTAGTTGTTCCGTTAACCTGCAACATCCTGTAGTCTCCTGCATGATAGACAGAAATGTGATTTTTAATTAATCCTAGGATTTCGTCATTGTATCGCCATGTTTTTCATTTCTGTTTATAATTAAAATTAAACAGTACGTGAATAGATTCATGCACTAATATGTTCCAGTAATAATAATGCTTAATTAATCTTCTAATAATTCGTCCCCCTTCTTCTTGGTTTATCAGTTGACGTATATGGCTGATTAATTGTAGCCCCCATCGGGTTTTTGCGCAGAGTATGGAGCCCGTTTTACACGATGTGGCACCTTGAAGTGCTTTCGCTCTACGTTTGGTCACGTGTTGTTTTAAGCTCTGCTAGAAATGTGACATTTGTTGTAATAAAGATGCTTCAAGTTTGATTATGCTTGAGATAACTTGAATAAATCACTCGTATTTTTCTTATTTTCATTAGCTACACATAAATCGAAATGCAAAAGGACAAAACTGAGAAAGCGAAATAAATGAATATATTGTAAATTGCTTACCGCTGAAATGTGAAAAACACAATTTGTCATTTGAAAATTCTGATCATGCACGGATCCAAAGAACATGTTTTATAAATGCACACGATCTCAATCCACGCTTCAGACGGTTCATTTTTTTTTCTCCTAACATTTCCGGTGGCATAAACGAAGACAATATTGCTCAACGAAATGTTAACATCTGTAAATAAGGTTTCTCTGCTGCAGGAAATATACTTCCGCTGACTAATTGTATTCTAATAAGCAGAGATAATGGAAATTCTTCTCACATCATGTAATAATTTCCTTGTTTCTGCTACGCGAACGTCGACTTTCGTAAATACAGAAAAAATGACGTCATGTCACGTCATCAATGACAAAGAAAAAAGAAATGGCCGGGAAAACAAAGCGTTCAGTTACCTGTACGTAACAGCTTAAGCAGTCTATTATGTTTCTTTTTTCTTTCTTCTCTTTTTTTTTTTCAGAAATAAGATCGTAATCTCCTTCAAGAGGCTGTTAACATTAAAAGCGGTCAAGGAAGATTCCTAAGTTAATAATGACGTTCCACCTCACGCTGCCCAAAGGTTTCGTTAGGATGAAGTTGTTGGAGGCTGAATTTGGACAACAGGTAGCTAATGGCGATCCGTCCGAAGTTACAGATCCATATTGCAGAGTTTGCATCAAGGATACTGTAGATTTGCCTGGTGAGTATTACGAACTTCCATATTTGAAATTAAATAGGCATTTAATTGCGTTGCAAACTTAATTTACTTGGAAAACAAATTTTGATTTTTTTTTCTTTAATTGATATGCTTAATACTCAAATGTAGTGAACAAAAATAAAATAAAACCAAATTACGAAATCTAAATAATAGAAATGGTATTCATGAGGCCTTGGAGGTGTCACGTGATAACTTGATATTACTGTTCCAAATATACAGTATATAATTGATACTGTTAAAATATACCGTAATTGTCTTGTCTTACTGTTTAATGATTGCATTGAGGTTAGTTTGGGCATTAAAGCATGCCTATCCCTCTCCCCGTCAGCTTGTCAGAACCACACACACACACAATATGCATTTGTCAATAGTGGGAATGTCAATATTAAGTTCTTTATATCTGCCTATCTCGGAGATTGTAGATATCCGAGATAGGCAGATGCGAACAACTTAATACAGACAGATGGAGGTGAGTAGAGATATGATAACCCTAGGGGGAAGGTGCGAAGTAATCTCCAGATAACCGAGATTACATAATTTGCAGCGGTGATTTCATGATTGTAATTTTACTTTAAAAGATGTTTAAGTTAAAATTTCAGTTTGCCAAGGGAATATACAAACGAGACATGCAACTTTAATTCCCAGATTGCAAGTGCATAAATGCTATAAATTACCAGCTGCAGAAATATTCTGGACTCAGTTTTTCTTTTATACAAAATTAGTGCAAATGATTGTTTTCTAAATTTTAATTACTTACATTCGGATAGGCGATTTTGCAGGTTTTATCAATAAAAAAATTATACATTTTTATTGACTCCACAAGCGAGACGCCATCGCCTAAAGTGCCGTGTGTGAGCAAATGATTAAGAAGAAAGAAATCCATTAACATTTTCTTGAAAAGCTGAGGGTTGTATTCGTTAGGAAAAATAGCACGGGGGAAAGCTATTCCCAAGAATAAGGACAGATGGAATAAAGGAAGAAGTATCAATATGTTTGGAGTTCAATGGTGCACAGATGTTGATCAGTGACTGCTTACACAATACAGGAAAGCAGAGGAATGGTAGCGACCGGTTCAGTAGACCAACGCTCAATAATCATAATGCAGAAACAGCATATGAAAAAAATTACTGGAGGAAGCCGCACGTGTGTGGGTGTGGGTGAGAGAGAGAGAGGTGTTTATTAAACGGATTTCCGTCTTCTATATGCAATCAATAATTCATAGGGAGGTTTTAGGCATACCACTGTTCCCAAATCCGACCACCAATGCTGGTCGGATTTGGGATGAGTGGATTTATAAAGTATTAAAAAGTTGATCAGGAGAGAAGTTGTTTTGAACAAAAAATTGTGCCAATATTTCTGGAGGGTTGAATGAGGCTGTAGATGTTGTGTTTATCCCAGTACATGCTAGAGGAACGTTATCCCGATAAGAGAAACGGATCTTGATTGGAAACGGAACATTATCAAAAACTAAAGTGAAATAATACATTTGCTATTTTAAACGTAATTTTACAAATAGTTCCCATTCTAGCTATATTAATTCCAACTGTGTGAAAATGTGTATGTTAAGTAGACCACGATCTATGAAACTTTGCACTGACAAACAAGTTCAAATATTAATGAATATTAATATTTTGAATTATGCAAATGATTAGCCTTTTATTTATATTTACGGTACGTGATTTATTAAATTTTATGCATACATGTAAATTATGCAAAGACAAAAATAAAATACACTGCTTGGAAAAAGTCAACGGACACAACGGGCTGTTCGAGGAACAGCCATGGTTCCCACCTTAATAAATGTAGCGTCTCCTTTTGTTGCGATGACAGCAGCAATCCTATGGGGCACACTTTCCACGAGCGTACAGTAGAGAATTTTGTACCAATCTTTCTGTAGGCATGTAATGAGGTCCTGAACTGTTTTGGGGAAGATGTCCCTTGACCTCACCCGACGCTGCAGTTCATCCCACAGATGTTCAGTAGGGTTTGGATTGGGTCTCCGTGGTGACGTTCATGTCCACAAACCACGCAGTTAAAGCAGCAGCCTGATGACATGGTGCATTGTCTTCACATTAGGAAGTGTAGCATTGTCCAGAATGTTATACCTTTCGGAGTTCAATGCTCGTGGCACCACAGAGGTCCGAGGCCAACCAGGAAAAACAGGACCATAGCATTTCACCGCCACCTCCGAATTCCATAGTTGGGGTTATGCATTCTGGTAAGAGAGGTTCACCGGGTATCACCTGTCCATCTGCTCGGTAGTGGATGTAGCATGATTCTTCGCTGCATAACCCAGCTTATAAAAGCTTCAACGCCCCCCCCCCCCCACCCCTGTACACGCTCTTTGCACCAGTGTTGGTTCTGGTAATATGGGACCTTCATATTGTGACCCTACATGGAAACGCATGTTGTAAGTCCCGGTTCAAAATATTTTTGTGCAGATTCGTGTTTCACTCGATGCCTGGAACTCCACATTCAACGTGTCGACCGACGAATGGCACCCTACTCATTCATAGCACCCTACGGTCACGTTCGGTGAGTGGTGGGTCGTGCACCGCGGGTAGCAGTTAACTCCCTAAGATTCCATCTCAGTATGGTACCATTGATTGTTGACCTGGGATGGCCCAATTTGTCAACAGTTTTCCGAACAGATAGGCCTGCAACAGGATAGCCTATCGTACTGCCTCTTTAAGACTCTGTCAGTGCCCTTCTCGCAGCATTTCACCCGGATACAGTTGCACTAACTTGGGAGAATCAGATTCCTCAAATTTATACTGGCTACAAACACGTGAATCGTTACATGACACGATGCACCTTGTCCATAAGGGTGCTCATTAACTTCTTTCTAAGCAGTATATTAATAGATTAATATTTACTAATGTATAAATTCCTTGTTCGTTGTACACATTTTAATTACAATATATTAATCATTGTTCCTAAATGCATTTATTTACTAATACATTTTAGACAAGAATTTAGTACGATAATTATATGTAAAACTATTTAATCGAAATAAATTCTCTGCAGTGAATGAAATTGTCCTCAATAAGCATAAATTTAACATTGCTTATTCTGGAGTACAGTTTTTTTCTTTTTTTCAACAGTTATTCATCTGTTTTCACAATCTTTTCTTCCCCCCCCCCTTCTGTTAACGGACGAGCTGAACACTTAAAGGCCCGAAAATATCAGTCAAAAAGCAAAAATTGAATTTATCGTTATCCTAAATGAAGGTGCAAATTATGTAGTTGCTATGGTTGTTTGATTATCTGTCATTATGTTCCAATGAAATAATAGAAGACAACAGTTGCTATCGTATAAATAAAAATTCATCCAACGTCTAAGTTGTAACATTCCTTTTTTGCCGTCCTTGAAAAATACCTCATGCATGGAGTGCAGTTCGTCCTGCTATTATTACAACTGCTCCTTCCCTATTTGTTCTTAATGCTTATTATGGTATCCGGTAAGTCATTCATTACCTTAAGAATGTAAGGGCGTCATTATTATGTACAGTGATAATGAAGCCATTGTCATGCTTGCTAAAGTGAAAAATCATTCGCCTTCTGCCTTAGTCAAGTATGAAAAATAGGAGTTTTTTTTCCTCCTATTTTTCGTACTTTAATTATTTACAAACATTTGTTTGTAATTAGTACATTGAACATAAACGTTTGTATTCATTACAAACTCTGTTCAATTCCCCTTCATTGCCGATTCGAAATTCTAATATACAGATCTATATATCATCATAAAAGAACTGAACCTCATTCTGTTATAATAAGCCAAAAGGCTATTTTACCGGCGACATAAGTTAAGTTAAAGGGAGATGGTAAATCCCGTTTTATTTTATAGCCGGGTACGAAACTCGGATCGAAATCCATCGAATCCATAAAGTTTCATGCCGAAAAAACTATCGGCGAGTCCAAGTGTAAGTGATCACTTGGGTAGTACAACACCAGGGCAACTCCAAGCAAAGGTGGAGCAAGATCCGTCACTAACCTTAATATTCTCTCATAATGTAAAACACAGCTCCTAAGAGATGTATATACTGTTTTACATTATGAGAAGAGGTCACTACCCAGACCGGTTTCAACCTTATTTTCAACCGAGTTTCGTACCCGGCTATAAAATAAAACGGGATTTACCATCTCCCTTTAACTGAACCTCATTCTGATTGCAGTGAAATCTTCAAACCAATCTTTACCAGGTTATTTCGCTTAGAAAGTATTGTTCTTCGTTGAAAGTTCAATTCAAAAGTTATTGATCCGATATTCTTCGAAATAAGCTCTGCTGTCAACAATGTGGAATGAATGTACACTACCAGTCCACTTTCATTAATCTGACTACTCTGGGATGGCAAAGACTCATGAAATTTAAAATTCCTGCAAGAGGACAATGTTTTTAAGAATTCTTCAAAGAAAGAAACTGTTCAACATAGAAAAGGAATACAACAGTTGCTTTCTCATTGAAGATGAACCTAAACTAAAACTTTGTGTCGCAATTGGAAGAACAATGGGACATTCGCCCTTCAATTGAAAAAGACCCGCGTGCGATTCTCGTCGTGACGAGAGGAATCTTTATATGGGCGTTTTCAATTGAAGGTGAGTTATCCGATCTGACACGGAGGTAGTAGTTTCATCCTGCATGCAGGCAAATCGGCTATAAGAATACACGATTTACAGATAATAACTGTGGGCGGTAGGTGGAGTTTTGTAGTTGGTGATCGGATTGTGTAGCGGAGTAGTATGCCCTCCTATGATGAGTCCTTAGAGGTGTCACGTAATAATTCGCGACCACTATCTTGAACATCATTCTGGTCTTCAGAATGGTGAATGGTCACTTCAGTAATTAATTATTGGATTTTAAGTGAAATCGGGAGAATAACGTTCTTCCAATTTGCACTTTCAGTGTTTTTTTTTTCTTTAAACAAACTACAGCTGTTGAAATAACTTTTTCTTAAATAATTTTTTCACTTTATTTTTCAAAAAGGTATCTGTGCAGCCATGTGGGAATGGTGTTGTTTCCATACTGCTAGACTTCCAGAAGAATAACCATTATAAGATCAATTATAGTCACCTACTAGAGGAACTTTTTTGTAGGCTTATTTTCCAGCCGATTCTGAGTTAGTCGATCATTGGCACAACAGGAATAGGTTTTTTCCTTGCCACAACTCGGATTTTTAAGATCGACTGTAGAACGTTCGTATTTCAGGCAATAATATAACGTAGGTTGGGGATCATAAGACCGTACCTTTCTCCCTGGATGCCTATAAAAATCATTGAATAAATTTAGGTCATTAGTCATCTGTCAGTGACTAATGACAGGTCTAAAGGCTTCGCCTTCTCCCTTGTAGAATGTAAAACATTAGCAGATTTTGGTTGGTTGATTTAGTTTTTAAAAAACCTTTCCAAATAAAAAAAAAAAACGGATTTCTATGAAATAATCCCTTTTTTTCTTTCCCCTTGAATGAATTAGATAATATTCTGGATTTAAAAAATATATATATATTTTTATTTTATTTTATTTTTTTTTTTGTCGAGGTTATCTCAAAGTGTAGAATATTTATTCAAACTTATTTGAAAATAAATTTTGCCTTCGATGTATCAGTTACACTTAATGGATGTAAAATAAATCGACACGTTAGTTTGGAGCAGTTTTTACATAAAAAAATATGCTTTTGATGTTTTTAGATAACAAAAAATAAGTAAATAAATTACATACTATAAACAGTGTTTGTGGAAAATATGAATATCTAAGGCATGTTTTCTTGGAGTGATTTACGTTGCACTTAAAACTAAAGTTAGCCATTTATATCCCCCCCCCCTCCGAGAACTAGGGTTTTTCCTTTCAAAGCAGACAAACTGGCCCGTGAGCAAACGCAGACTGACGAATATACGCTATCGTCTTCCTTTTGCTTTCCTGTCGTTAATTCCAAATTAAGTAAGCGCATTGATATGACTAGAAAGATTCGAATCCCATGCAAGATGCGAGAACCTTTATAAAGAACTTTTATAAATCAAGGCAAGTTAGCCGATTTTAAACGGAGGTAGTAGTTTCCTTCCAGGAAATTGTTCCCCCTTTTTTTTCCACCGCTTGGCAAAACACTCAAAACAATTGTCGTAGCAATATCATTCGATCGCAGCAGATTTTTGAAACTTCTTAGTGTTGAACTCTTTCTCTGGAAATATATATAATGACGTTTTCACTATGAAATTCATAAGAAACCATGACAGAACAAGAATAACTGTAAAAAAAATGCCTAAATTATTATAACAGAATATGTAATAGATTAAAAAAAACACGACTGGTGTGTCATTAAAATTTACTGTAATTAGTTAACACGAAAGCAGATGTTAAGTAACTACCTAGTCTAGCCATAAATACTGTTAGTTTGAAAAGTACATAAACCTTTAATCTATCAGTAAATCATTTACAGCTTTCAGCACATACAAACCACGTATAACGTGCATATAACAGCACTCAAGGTTCAAAATGTCTCCCCTTTCGCCTTCACGCACGTCCCAGGTCTGTGAGGCGGTGCCTACAACGTCCAACAGAAACTGGTCGCTCGAATCCACCTTCAGGTTGGCGATGCTGTGGTATATTGTGGCATTTATATCCCAAGCTCCGTCCACAATTTGAAGTCCAACGGATTCAGATCGGGACTTCCCGAGCCAATCATATGGTGATATGTGGTCGGATACATTAGCCTCCAACCAACGTTGTGTGGTCCTCGCTTTGTGTGCAGGGGCTGAGTCTTGTTGGAAGGTTCACGGTCTATCGTGAAACAAGGTGTTGTTCAGGGTCTGTACTACATACTTCAGCACGGCTTGATACACTTTGGCGGAGGTTTTGGCCCCTTACCCTTACTCGCAGAAATATAACTTGGATATCCCCTGATAAGTCACCCTCTCCCTACCAAACCATCAGGGTATCCAAGTTGTATTAAACTACTCTTCAGTAGTGAAAATCTTCTCATCTGTGAAGAGGATATTTCTGTGTCTGTTGTTCGCGCGGAGAAGTTCCTTTTCATTTTATCACTTTCTACCTCATAAGTTGTGGTGTTAGCAAGTGGCTATTAGAACGAGGATAGGCTCTCATCCGATCATCAGTTAGTACGTGACTCTTTCTCTGCGAAATGTTCATCTCTCAAGACGTTACTTTCTGCATTCTCACAGTATCACGGCAGAGGCGTGCCCTCACAAGCTGTTGCGTCTTAACGCATCGTGGTCGACCTGTTCTTTGACGGTCAGATACGTCTTTTGTATTGTTATATAACAGCTAGTAGTCCGATACATGAACATCCTACTTCTCCGAGTGTTTTTTTTTTTTTTTTTGGGAGGGGTAAAAATAACAGGTGGCTGCATTCCAACCTTGTAAAGTGCTATTACAACTGCACAGTTCTCATAATCTCCCCCACTGCATGTTAACCAGTATAGCTAGACAACTCTCTCTCTCTATTGATAAACACACGAATGGTTGCTGCGCCCGTTGCCATTAACGGAACTAGGCTAACACAATTCTGTGGGCAGCGTGGGATGTGCGGAAGTTGTAACAGAATTTATGGCAAGACTATGTATATAATATAAAGTTACTTATTATATAGTCCAGAAAAATTGCGAATCTATATAATTTGAAAATCATCTTTCGTGACTTGATTCTGTTCATTAATTTTGAGTCTCTAGAATGTGTTTTTCTTAATGTGCAACAAATTTGCAGTTATTTCTTTGTTTGAACATTAAAGACTACTTTTTTGCAAGCTATTGCGTCCTAACGCATCGTAGTCGATACGTTAGGACTACTGATCCCGAGTGTAACTGCTAAAGTTGGAATTAACTTTTTCCTGAACATCTTTACAGTCTCTCTTTCAGCTTCTGAATTTATTATATCCAAACTTAGTATCTTTGTCGAATTTTAATTTCTAATTTGAACTGATTTATGCTGTCAGTTATATGTAACATCAGATTAAGTTTCTGCAGTGGTTATCGACGTCGTAGAATATTAAAGCTCCAAAGTTACCTTTCATCGAAATGTGGCATTTTAGCGAAAGTGCGTGCAACATTCTCCATAGTTTTTAAAAGTGCTATTGCTGAAAAATCTCCCAGACTTGCTTTTCTGTTTTTATCCTCTGAGCATTGCAGCTATTTCTGTTTTTTTTTTTCCTCTACTTTATCGCCCTTAATCTTTTTGACGTTCTTCGCAGACTGCATTTGATGGAGCTTGGGTTTCAGGTAACTTGTGTGTCAACTGGTGAAAGGGGAAAAAAGTATCCAGCTGTTGGTTATAAAATTTGATACTAAGGTTTTTTTTTTTTTTCTTTCGATTCGGAAATATCCGAATCTTCAGTTTGTGAGTCATGTGTAGAAAACCGATCTTAAACTCGTGGAGTAGTTATTTTTTGTAAGGTAAGCGTTTTCATAGTTGATTGTCTCAGAATAGATACTTTGCTTGTCGGAGACTGTATCCAAAAGATAAGAAGTACATAGCTTTCTTGTTTAAAGACTCTTCACTTTCTACAATACAAACAAGCCAAAAACAAAAGGCTAATTATGTCAGAACTGTCGGCTCTCAAGATAAATGAGCACATCAATCTTATCTAAGGAAATTTTCAGACAGCACAATTCTGGAAAGAAAATTTTCTGCCAAACGTCAATAGCACCTTTCTCTTCGACAATTTTTTATATTGGGGTTTAGAAGTACTTTGAAGTGGCTTAACTATGTCGCAAAACTCGCAATGGGGAGCCCAGTGAAATCGCTGGACGATGCTCTAAACCAGGGTTTCTCAAACGTTTTCTACGACGGAACACCTTGGTTATTTTTGTAATGTATTAATTAATAATTAATTGGTAATTTAGCTTATTTTATTAATTAATAATCGATTATTAATGATGATTAATTAAACATCAATTAAACCATCATTAAATTAATTTATGCTGATTTTCATTGACCTATTCTATTCTGATCACCAAAAATTTATATTATTATTATAAGTACTTACGAGTGAATGCAGACTTTTTCTCTTGTGTGCTGGTTTTGTAGGGTAGATAAATATAAATAAAATAAATGAGTAAATCTAAGCGTTAAGAAAAAAACAATCATTTTATTGTCAAATGTTAATTAGTAAAAACAAAACACATAAAAATAGTAAAATACGTATATTGCAAATTAAGTTCTTAATGACTCCGATGTTTTTGGGTCATTGAATTACATATTCTTTCGATATCAGGCACAATATTAGAAAGTTGAATTTTCATATTTGGTGTAGCGTGGAGTCTGTTCCTGGACTTTGATTTGGTTGCAGCATAATATGAAAATCCTGCCTCGCATAAATATGTCGTTGTAAAAGGAAGTAAAACAAGAATAGCTAGTTTTGATACGCTGGGGTACTCTTCTGTTAAATTTGTTCAGAAATCATTTATTGGCAGGCCCTTGTATTTTTGTTTTAAATCAGAGTCACTAATTAAGGCAATTAGATTTTCATAGTCACTTGCGCTGAAGCCTGCTGGCTTAGCTGTCTGTAAATGGATTCAGAACACAGGAATTGTTCTCACTGGATTTTGGAAAATATTGCAAAAGGGTTGATTGCAAGTGTTCTAAAATTACGTTAGATACTTCTTCATTTACTTTGGAATTTATTTCAGTCAAAAATTCATGCAAGGTGGGGAAAAACAATCAAAATTATTCTGTTCAACTGTAGAAATCCAGAATCGCAACTTCCTATCAAAAGATGCAATTTTACCTCTTGTATTAAAAATTGTAATATTCTTTCCTTGTAATGATAAGTTAATTTCATTGCACTTTGTAAAAATATCTGCCAGATACGCAAGACTCATCAACCATGAAGAATTTCTTAATAATTCAATAAAATATTGTCCTAAATTATGTGACATCAAGAAGACCATTAACTTACTACGAAGTTCAAAAAAAAAAGCCTCAATAATGCTTTTCCTCTGGATAGCCATCTCACTTCAGTATGTAATAAAAGTGCGTTATATGCAATACCCATTTCATCGCAAAAATTTTAAATAATCTGGATTGAAGTGGTCGAAATTTTACATAGTTGAATATTTTTACGGCTTCATCCAAAATAGTTTTTAAATATGTAGGAATTCTTTTTGTTACTAGTTCTTGTCTATGCAAAACACAATGACTTGATGGCTCTTGTAGCTATTTGCAGGGTACGTGTTACAACTACCTTCATCTTTCGTACCATTGCTTGAGCACCATCTGTACAAATATCAATACACTTCTCCCAACCGATTTCCTGTTTTGTAATATAATTACTAATACAGTTGAATATATCTTCTCCGGTAGTTTTTTTCTTGTAGATATTCGCACATGAGTAAATCTTCTTCAGTACTTTTATCAAATATGTAAAAACACTAGTAATACAGCGAGTCCTGCGATATCTGTAGATTCATCCATTTGCAATGAATATTCACTGCAAAGTCTAAGTCGATGAATTAGCTCTTTTTCTATGTCAGCAGAAACAGTATCATTTGATAATTGGACTGCATCTATTTTTTTTTTTTTAGCAACCTGCTCGTTTAACATGCATGATACGATGTCTTTCACACAAGGCTTAATGAGCGTCTCACCAATTGTATGAGCTTCACCACGAAGTGCAATGCGGTAACTCACGCGAAAAGACGCCTCTGTTGCAGTTTCAGTTGTAGCAATTGTAGTCATTTGAGAAGTTTAGATTTTTCTATCATATCGTCTCTTAAAAAATGTATATCTTTTCCTTTGTAATCAGTGTGTTTCATTTCGAAGTGCCTACGAAGTTTAGCTGGATCCAAAGAACTGTTTACTAGTATTTTATTACATAAAACACACATTTCATCAAGAGCATGTGTATTGCCAATACACCTAAATCCATAATTTAAATAACTTTCATGGTACTTCCGTTTTGGTCTGTTCTTAGATGACTCTTGTTCTTTAATATTAGCTTTTGAAGAAACCACAGTTTGCAATTCCATACCTTCTCCAATCATGCGAGTATATGTGTCAGCAGAAGTACTTGCTCCTCCTTGTGTTCAAGTTCCTCTCTTTAAACAAGAATCCATGGGTATTTTTTTCAATAATATTCAAATTCCAATATTTGTCAGAGCTATAATAAAATCAAATAGAATTGTGTTTGTAAAGGTAACTTTAGCATGAAAAACAAAAAGATTATAAATAAGAAATGTCGAATAATATAAAAGTAAACGAATAATGCAAAATAGTAAAAAAAGACTGCAACACACAAAAGTAAATATGAATTGAACAATACTTGTAAGAAAAACTCTCAGGGGACCCTGTAACCCCTATTGAGCGCGTCCCCTGGGTGGCGGATAGGGGAGCCCACCATGTGTGTGTACATGCGCGTGCGTGCGTGTGTGTGTATGTATATATATGGTGGGGTGGTCCGAATATACTGAATAAGGACTCGTGGACCAACAGGGCCATAAGGGGCAATCATCTTGATTATAAGGGAAGCAACACTCCCATGGACCCCTAGCTGGATCTATCCTCTCCTTCTACTTTGAGGAAGACCCACTTACTTTAATCTTTCCTATAAGGCCTTATCAGCCAACTCTTCTTACTTTATGACCCTTGTGCTATTAGAGTACTCGAGGGCCATGGGGTCTTTTCATTTCTGGCCTTACAACTATGTCCTCTCTATAAACCTTACTATATTTCTTCTATAATCTACCCTTTCCCCTTCAATATACCCTATTCCTCCTATGGGTTTAAATTCGGAAGAAGGCGAGTTCAGAAGCCTTAAGGTAGCAGCCCTACCACTGAACTATTCCATCGTCAGGTTAGTCCCCTGACATGGAGAACATAACCATACTTGTAAGCTGACAGAAAAAGATAATCGATTGAATCTATGGGAAACGACCCTGGAATGGAAAAGGGAAAACGAAAATGGAAACGACAAAATATAATACACATAGCAAACCGGAATGTAAGAGGAATAGCATATAAAGAAATAGAATTAGACCAGTTATTAAATGAAAGAAATTTTAAAATAGCAGTAATCACTGAAACAAAAAAGAAATTAAAAGGAACTATGAGAACTGAAAATTTTAATGTGATATACAGTGGAGTCGACAGAGACCAAAGAGCACAAGCAGGAGTCATGATTTGGATTCATAACTCCCTTTCAAAACAGTTAAAACATTATAAATTATGGAATGAAAGAATAATAGAAGCTAGAATAAAAATAGATAGAGGCTATTTAACAATAATTGGTTTATATGCCCCAGAAGAAGGAAGAGAACAGGATAATATTGATTTTTATAATCAGCTACAAAACATATATAATAAAATAAATAAAAATGATTACATAATTTTAGCAGGAGACTTAAATGCAAGAATTGGAAATACGAAAATTAATAATAATATAGGAATACATGGAGAACACACTCTAAACAGAAATGGTAAAAAATTGATTGACTTTTTAGTTTATAATAACCTAAAAATAATGAATTCCCTCTATAAACATAAAGACATACATAAATATACTTGGGCAGCAAGAGGATGGAAATCAATATTAGATTACTTCATGTTAAATGAAAAGACATCAAAATTTTCACTAGATGTTAGAGTTCACAGAGGATATGAAATAAGCAGTGACCACTTCCTTGTTAAAATAAAATTAAGATTACCACCTAAATGGCTACAAGTAACAAGAACAGAAAGAAAAATTGAAACATTTGTTTATAAAACTAGACTATTGAATGACAGAAATGTACAATGGCTATATGAACAAAGAATTAACCAGTATCTAGATAAAATAAAACAAAATGAAGAAATAGAAATAGAATGGCTTAATATAAAAACGATACTAAATGCAGCAGCAAACGAAAGCTTAGGAAAGACCAAAAAATTCAATAAAAGAAAAAAACTGAAGATCTGGGATGATACAATCAAAGAAATAATCAAAAAGAAAAAAGAAGCCTATCACAAATGGTTAAGCAGTAAAAGATTAGAAGATGAAATAGATATAAAAGAATAAGAGCCATAGCTAAAAGAGAAGTCAGAAAAAGACATAGAGAATCATGGAATAAATTTGTTTCTAATTTAGAACATGATTTATATAAAATAAGACCCAATGTATATAAGATTTTGAAACACCTAAATGCAGATACCAAAGAAAACATAAAATTAAACATTGAATTGAAATTAGAAGAATTTATAAATTACTACACAGAACTGTGGACAGACAAATATTTTAAAAAAGACAACTGGCAAACAATTAACGAAAAGGAAAAGGAAATAACTGAAGAAGAATTAGAAATCAGCCTGAAAGAAACAAGAAACGGAAAATCACCTGGAGAAGATAAGCTAGGTTAAGAACTATATAAATACGCAGGAACAAGATTCAAAGGAAGACTCTTATTATTTTTAAATAAAATTTACTCAACTGGTATCCTCCCAAGAGAATGGAAAAAAGCAATTGTGATTCCTATCTTTAAGAAAGGTAATAGAGATGACCCTAAAAACTATAGAGGTATCAGTATACTAAATTCATGTTACAAAATATACAGCAGAATCTTAAATAACAAACTAATGAAATATTCCGAAAATTTTATTCTGGAGGTACAAAATGGATTTAGCAAAGGACGATCATGTATAGACCCAGCCTTCTGCCTAAAATTAATAATAGAGAAAAGAAGAGAATATAATTTAGAAACACATATTGCATTTATTAACTTTGAAAAAGCATTTGACAAAGTTAAAAGAAACATATTATTTAATATATTAAAAGAAAGACAAATACCAAATAATATCCTAAAAGCTGTCACAAGTATATATGAAAATAATCAAATACAAATAAGATTAAATCATGAGCTATCATATACAAGAGAGATAAACCAAGGGGTCCGACAGGGATGTCCCCTCAGCACCTCTTTTTAATATCTACTTAAATGAAATAATAATAAAATGGAGTAAAAATTTACATCAAGGAATTAAACTTTCACCTACAGTTAACTTAAACACTCTCCTCTTTGCAGACGACCAAATAATAATCACAAATTCTGAAGATAACTTACAGAAAGCTATTTTAAATCTAAATGAGATATCCAAAGATTATGGTATGATAATATCAACTGAAAAATCAAAAACTATGGCCTTTAAAGGACAAGATCCAGCAAGAACTAAAATAGTATTAGATAACAAGATCTTAGAACAGGTGAATTCATTTAACTACCTAGGATGTATGATCACTTATGAAAAAGATATAAACATAAAAATTGCAAAATATTTAAAAATAACAGGAGTAATTAACTCTATATTTAAACCAAACCTAGTTCAAAAACAAACCAGGCTAAAAGTATACAATACATTAGCCCTACCGGTCTTAATGTATGGAAGCGAAATCTGGACAATAAAACAAAAAGAGAAACAAAGATTAACAACAGCAGAAATGAAGTTTATGAGAAAAACTGCAAAGTATACTCTATTTGATCACAAAAGAAACGAAGAAATTATGAAAGAATTAAACCAGGAATCAGTAATAGAAAAATTTTTAAAAAATATTAACACAAATGGATGAAGCACGTTGAAAGGATGAAAACAGAAGATTACCAAAACAAGCCTTAAATTACAAGCCATTAGGAAAAAGAAAACCAGGACGTCCTCTTAAACGAAGGAACAGGCCATACTAGGCCTAAATCCTTGATACGTATGATGATGACTTGTAAGAAAAGTACTAAACCGTATCAAATAATGTAAAAGCAATTGTAATAAGAATGATTTTTGTTCAGTAACAAAAATTAAACAGTTCGAAATAAATCAGATATTAATTATAAAATTAGTTAAAAGAGTAAGAAGAATTCTTTTTTTAAAAGCCTACTCCCTATATACGGGAATAAAAAGGCGTTAGCTGATTTTTTTTTTCCCCGAGAGCCCGGTCCCAACAAATTTACTCGTAAATACCTTTCCAAATTTTTTTAAAGTTCATACCTTAACATAAGTATTAATAATTAATTATGGCATAATCATAAAGAGTATTAGTACACTTATGTATACGGTGTGGCATGTTGACAAATATAAATTACATTTAAATTAGTTATTAAATTAGTCACTGGACTAATGAAATCTTGTAGCATGCCGTAGTTTCTTCAGGCAAACATCATTAAATTAATTTGTGCTGATTTTCATTGGCATATCCCATTCTGATCACCAAATATATTTATAATATTATTATAAGTACTTACGAGTGAATGCAGACTTTTTCTCCTGTGTGCTGGTAGTTTTCCCCTCCTTTTGTACATCCTGGAGATCTTTGTAGGCTTGAGGTGGATGACTCACTATCTGTTCCGTCACAAACACCTTCAATAAGAGATTTCTTAATACCAAAATTAAACAAAGTGCCTTGTCTCTTATTCATGTTAGATTTTAACTTCTGTATTCCTATTACTTTTAAAAAAATCACGGCACTCCGGTTTTAGAATAAGCACTTACACACTGCAATACGAACTTGCGAAGAAAATATTCAGTAGTAATGGATTTGAGAACCGGATATACACTACCTTGATCTTCAATTTCAGTGGAAAAATTTTCTTTATATTTCCTTGCTGATTGGTCACTGACATTATTTCGTTCAGTTTTGAGAACACGCCGCCCATTGTTGTAATCGACTTGCAGGCAATTTTTATGATCGGTCATAAACGGCGGTATTCTGTTTCCCGATTGTTGAAAGATTTCGATGTATGAAAATTAACGATAATTCATGAATATTTCCATGTTTAAAAATATGTTGCTTGGTCACTGACATTTGCTACACAGATGTCATTTCCTTCAGTTTTGAGAGCAGAGGATAGGACACCAATTGTTGTAATGGGTTTGCAGGCAATTTTTATAACCCGTTATAAACAGCGGCATTCCCTTTTCCAAATGTTGAAAGGTTTCGATGTGTGAAAATTAACGATACACAGATGTTATTAGGTGTTCTGGGTCTGAGCTTTTCGATATATTCACGAATATTATTCTCCTCAGAATATTTTTACTATAAAATATTTATTCATGAAAAATGCTTAGAAAACTAAAATGACAAATTCCAAAACATCTCGCAGAACACAGTTTGAGAAACCTTGCTCTAAACCATTAATGGCAAACTCAATTGGTCAGCAAGCCATTAGCCATAAAAGTTTATCTCTGACGGGTCGCAAAAATTTTTCGACTAAAAAAAGCTGCATTAATTAGAATCGAAGGGAAGTGAAAGAATGAGTATAAATAAACTGGAAAATTAATAATGAAAATTTAATTTATTCTAAATCATTACAAGATATAAAATAATAATATAACAATGATTATAACAACTCAAAAAAAAATAAAGATTATTATATTTTTATTATATTAATAATTACAATATATAGCATTTAAACCAAATTAAACCGAAATTAAAATATTATTTGAATATTTTATATTTATCCAATTTATCAAATATTTATACAATCTAAAAAAAGTATAAAGTCTGATTAATAACCACCGCAAAAATTTGCAGAGCCTCCTATTAGTTTGAAATTTTTTGTGTTTGTGTAGAAATAAAATACTTCTATGTTGGGGGGGGGATGTCTATATTTTGAGGAATTTTATAATGCCAATGATAATATTTTGGGGTAAAATATATCATCATCATCATCATCAAATTCCTGCCATGTACCCTCAAGGGGTGTACAGGATATGACAGTACTACATGAAAAAATTACATCATTACTAACTTCCTATCTACAATTTTCCTCCAAATCAGTCTGTTACTTGTCAAGACTCCAACATTAGCAGATCTTATATTTCTATCGTCTAAGGCACTTTGTACCGTATCAATCCACCTATATCTTGGTCTTCCTCTGGGTCGTTTTCCTGCCAACCTGGCAGAGAACACTTGTTTTGCTAATCTTTCCTCTCCCATTCTATTTAAGTGACCATACCATCTGAGATTAGCTCTGCTAACGCATTCCTGGATGCTGACAATGTCAAGTTCTTTCCTAATATCCTCATTTTTAATATGATATTGCCATTGATGCCATCTGTTCACACCTCTAATCTTTCTCAGGACTCTCATATCTGCGGTCTCTAGTCTTTGGTCAAGTGTTTTACTTCTGACCCAGCTCTCAGATCCATAAGTTAAAATTGGTTTGAACACAGTCTTGTATACAGCTAACTTAGTGTTCTGACTAATTTCTTTCTTATTCCATATGAATTTATTCAATTGACTTCCCACGATACCAGCTTTGCTGATTCTGTTGTCTATTTCTATATTTAGTTTACCATCTTCAGTAAAAATTGTGCCTAAGTAGCTGAAATGTTTTACTTGTTCCACAGGTTCTCCATTCACAACACAGTTGACATTTTCAATGATTCTGCCTATTTTCATTGTCTTTGTCTTTTTATTGCTGACCTTCATACCATATCTATTACAACAGCTATTCAATTTAGTCAGAGAATCTTGCAGACTTGTAGCGGATTTATTTAGAAGTATAACATCATCCGCATAAAGCAAAGAGCTGACATTAACATCTCCAATTTTGATATCATGTTTAATACCACTTTCCTTCATAATGTGATCCATATAGATAATGAATAACAGAGGGGATAATGTACATCCTTGTCTCACACCATATTTAACATTAAACCATCTTCCTGTACTTCCTTCAATTCTAACTGCTGACTCACAACTCAAATAAAGACTAAGTATTGCTTGATATAATGCCCCATTGACACCATATAACTGCAGCGTATTGAATAGCTTCTCTCTTGGCACCTTTTGAGAGCATATGACATTCATTATGGCAGAAAGATTGACGTCGATTTGTGGACTGTTTTGTTACCTGTTTTGTATACATGAGAATAATTGTTCGCATAAATAGGTGCTTCCAAAATAACAGAATATTTGCTGCAAACCTTTTTATTTCCGGATATTTTTGACCTAAATAAGTATATATTTTGGAACGCCAACTTCTTGGTATTTCTCTTTTAGAACGGAATTTACAAATAGGAGCTTTTTCGAAATTAAAGAAAAAGGATCTGTAAAACGCGAAAGCACTTCTTGCTCCTTAAAATCTTTAAATCGCCTATCAAATTCTTCTTTAATCTTTTCTAGTTTGGGACAATATTTAAAATTTTTAGGACAATACTTAAAACTAGATGTGTGGGAGTCTGTCCCCCCCCCCCCCCCCAGCTGAAATGCAGAGCAACAATAAAAATTAACAGAAAGTGTTAAAATTCGTAAACGTTTAAAGCTAGGAAATATATAGTGAATATTGTTATGGCACTTTCAGATATTAAATTTGGTTGAAGAGAATTAGCATTTCAATTCAAAAATTGTCTGCTGACTTTTATCTTTGACTCGCGCGTTCTTTTGTTAATACCGCACTAATCATATATGCACATATCTTTACTGGCCTAGTACCATAGCTGTCTGTTCATTAGTCATTCGTGAAGGATTGTTCATTAAGTATCTCGAGTCTTGTAAATTACTGCTAATTTTTGCTTGAAATAATGAGAAAGCAGATGGTGCTATTTGGGTAGGATGCACACAAGCAAACTGCTCTCTAGGCAGGAAATAGCAATTGCAATATATGCGAGGATTTTACGAAAAAAACTGAAAACTTGAGTTTCCGAAAATCAATGTAAAGGAAATTTGCTTTTATATCTAATAAGTTAAACATATTAATTGACAATAAATACTTGCAATACATTTTAATGACTTACGATTTAATAAAATCCAAATCCAAATACACTTTAGAAAACGGATACGTTCTTTACGAAACATGAAAAGATATATCAAATGATGGTAAAGGAGTCACGCCATGTCTGGATGCCTGACGAATCATGCAACAACTGAACTGGACAAAACTTGTACATCAGTATATCGCGGAGATATATTGATGGCTTGGAAATAGGATGTTTGTTTCTAATTTTCTTATTACTTATTATTATGAAACAGTTGGTAGAGTTTAATTATTTATTGCATTTTTATTTGGTATAGCTGTACTTAATAAAATTGTATTATATTAAGTTAAAATATGTGTCAGCGAAGATGTTTGAAATGTATTTTTTTATTTAATTATTTTTGAAGATGAGCCCTGGGTTGCGTGCCGGAAAGAAAAAAAAAAGTCATTGGCATGCCACGTTTGGCAGGCATTTAAGGGTTGTCCACCCCTGCTGTAGACTAACCATATATAAAGAATATAATAAATATTTTTTCGGTTTCGATAACGAGCCAAATGATATAAATGTGTAACAGATTAGAAAAAAACTAATGATGAATCGGGCATTTTAGGGTAAGAACGAAATCATGTTTGTTAATTTTTATACACTGCATAAATGCATCAAAAGGGTTAAGCAAACACCCTAATATAATAGAGAAACACGGAAATATTATTATTACTGGGGCCCCCTAAAATCCTGTCGATGAAATCCCTTTAGCTATAAGCAAAATTAGAAGAAGAAAAAAAATAAAAAATACGTTTCCGCAAATGTGTACCGACTGTGCCCACTCGATCGTGGGGATCGGGTCCATTGTACCCATCGCACCCCTCCAGATGGCCGGCCCTGTAAGTAGGCGAGTTACTAGAGCCTATGATCGTGCCTCAATTGTATGCTTATTCCTCATACTCTCCAAAGCTAATGAACCATCCAAATCATTAAAATTTGATTGCCTTAGTCTAGGATTCCAGAGAATGTGTTTCAGAATATATATTCTAGTCAGCATAAAAGATTATTGAAACTAGAGAAATAAAACTTACTTTACTTTACAAATAAGTCTGCAATTAGATGGCTCTATCTCTAGCTGCTTGGGAATGTACTATGAAGTTCAGCACCACTTGTCAAGTGGAAAGTTTATACACAGACACTTCACACTGTGTCAGCCATATCGGATTTTTTGAGAAGGATTTTTATTCGACTACAATTCAAAAAAAAAAAATATATATATATATATACTGTATATTTTTTTCCCTCCCCAATTTCGCCTTATACTTCGTGATATTTCGACTATTGGTGACTCTCCTGACTGCTGTTTTTCCTTTATCTACAATGTAGTTTCATTAGTTTTTTAAGTGCCTCGCTGTCGAGGTGTCGAACTTCGTAGTGCAATAATGTAAAAGTAATTAATAGTTCGGGTCAGGCTTGGCAGTATGAAAATCAGTATCTGAACCTTTTGTCTTTGTATCAACACTGAAAACTTCCATTGATCTTTAGCTTGGTTCATTGATCCAGCTAAAGATATTTATCGTTATCTACTCTGCTAGGGTTTGAACATCAAAATAAATGATAACCGAAATATGTCACGTGCAGTGGCAGATGACAAAACTGCCTTGAAATTTTACATTCAGTAAACGTTATTATGATGGCATCCCTCCTCCTTAAAAAAAAAAAAAAAAAAAAAAAAAAAAAAACTCGGCAGCCAGGTGAAAATGATTTCACTTAACTGGATGTGGCTGGTAGAGATTTATCTTGTTCATATCCTCTTTTTCTCTGAATTCTGAAATCATTAAAATGCCATTATTATAAGTTTGAACGCTTTATTGCGATTGGAAATGTATAGAACGCGGCAATTATTGGCACACATCTTGGTGATATAATTTGTATAACCAAATATAATAAAATTTAATACATATTTATAATAGTTCAACACGATTTATTGTTTAAAAAATAAATTCTTACGCATAGGATATATTTTTTATTTTTTTAAAATTCATGATTGACATTGCTACAGTGCCTTGTTATTACAGATGCTCTCTCTCTCTCTCTCTCTCTCTCTCTCTTAGATATATTAATTATATATTAATTATATTAATTATATATTGATATATTAATTAATATATTAAGATATATTTTAAAGGAGCAAAAGCACGAGTATATAATATAATAATAAAATTTTTATTAATATCATGGTTACGTAGATAGACAATGTACTATCATTTGCATCTTATAACAAAAAATAGGAAATATGTTATTTCTTTGTTTTGTCTATAGATAAAGGTTCAGAACTAGTTGAGAAAATGAATATGAATCCAGAATGGCATACTTACTTCGACGTGAAAATATTAAAAGGTAAACAATGTTTCAGCATCAAATTTAGTTCCTTCTTTGTAAACACCAAACGTGTTTAACACTAAAAATACAGGAATAGTGATGGTTTCTTTTTTCATTATACGATGCATTTTCTTTTCTGATTCTTGAATTATCACTATTCAGTGATATTCACTAAACTTAATTTTTGAAGTCTATTAACTCAAATAATTTGGTAAAATTATTTCAGTTCTCATATCAGTATTATATGCATCCGACTCCGCTTAATATAAATCTGAAAGTAAAGCATACAAGAAAAGATCCCTGCAGTATTATTGACCTCCACATTTACATTTTCCCGAAATGATCCAAGTTATAATTTCACAGGCTCATTCGTTCATATAATGGTATTGGACCGACCGAAGCGGCTATTAGCAGAACTTTTGACATCTGTACAGAGCATAGCAGACAGTTCTCCAGGAGGGGATGTAGCTGAAGTTTGGGTACGTATGCATATAATTTTTGTTACTTTTGTCTTTCTGAGATTTTGAAACTTGTGGTAACGTAAATTTTTAGTTTCACAGGGCTTGGGATTATTGGGATTTATTTTTATTTTATCTAAAATTTCTTCAATCGATATAAAAGGTTATTTCACTTCTTCCTTGTTTACCACTATTTCTTAACACAAACTTAATTGTATCGCTTGAATGAAATATCATTCTTATATTTAAGGATTTGTTTCTGTTTGAGGAGAATAACAAAGATTCGTTAAAACAGAGACCGCATTGTATTCTTGTGCCTAAAACATTAAGAATTATAAGAATACTATTCGTAAAATTCTTATAACTATTCTTATTCGTAAAATTATAACGAGAAAACAATACCAGCTTCAGTGTTTTAAAATGAATTACTGCGGTACAATCTAGGCAGAGCTTTTCAGGGCAAAAACCCAAAATGGCCGATGAAACGCTGCATATGTATACAGTATATACAAGGTTTTACTGATGACCTGTTCGAATATCTCATAAAGGTTGACAATATTCTCTAGGTTTCTAAATAAAGCTCGGTTAGCAGGTCTCAGAGAACCATGGGAAATTTTCAGCAATTGTATTTCTTCCACCAAAATACAAAATCCTCCCCCCCCCCATGTTCTGTATTGTTTTTTGCACAATTTAGAGTGGGTTATGAATCAGTTGATCCTACAATTTCATTCAATACTGATGACTAAGTAATATTTAAGATGGTGCATTTAGTATCCTAAATACTCATTTTTATGGCACTGTCAAATATCCTTTGAATCGAAAGCACAGATGGTCATTCCCCCCCCCTCCCCCCCACACACCAAGGAAATAGTTTTATCCGAGAACTGCTTTTTCATCCCTTTCTGGCAGGGAAGCGAGTTGAAATCACTCTCCTTAACAGAGGAAGTTTATTTGTTCAACTGGTTGGTTTCCGACATTAAGATGGGATTACTTCTCGTGTTTAGGCATCGCCTAAAAAGAGATACTCATCTATAAATATTTCTAATTTGCGAACCTTTTTTTTTTTTATCCAAAACTGCTCCGAACCTCTCAGCAGCGTGATTATTTTTTATCATTGGACTATGCCCACGATTAAATAAATAAAAAAAAAAACACGGAAGTTTCTTGTATTGGTATACAGATAAGGAGATAAGAATTTTTATTGATATATTTAACCATGGGAAATTTAAACCATAATTTTAATAAAGAAATATTTATGAATACAACACGAATGGTGTGTTTTTCCATTCGTGTTGTATTCATAAATACAACACAACATTGTAGACATCAACAGATGTCTACAATGTTGCCAAACAACATTGTAGACATCTGTTGTAAACAAGAATAATAATGACGCATCAGAAAAAAAAGTTATTGGGAACAACTTTTGTTTAACTGAAAAACTGATGTCATTTTTCGATTTTTTTTTTTTAAGTGTGTGTGTGTGAATATTTTGGATAATTAAATTAAGAAACTTAAATCTATTTCCTATTGTCAGTTTAGTACAAAATAAGAATTATCGAGAAAGAACTATGAAATGGCAATCGTCGAAATGTTTTATCTTGTTTTCATTAGTTTCAGTTTGGAACTAGAAACAAACTAGGGTTGTTTTCTGATATTGAATAAAATTTAACAGTGCTGTTTTCCAGCATTTGGTTCTCTGTATGTTTTCTTTAATAGATCCGACTTTCTACTGGTTTTTATACACTAAGATAATTAGATAAAAACTGGTTAATTAACTTAGGTTATTTCATATATTAATAAATTTGGGAAATAGACAGTGATCTAAATGTAGTCTATGACAGGAGCACTTTTCGCGACCTTTTTTTCAGACAACAAATATGTTAGCCAGTTTAATTAAGACAGTATACATTGACCAAAGCGTTACTCGGAGGCTTCATAATCTTATCTTTCCTCCCCGATAATCATATGCACCCCGGCCTAATTATATAATAATCTCTGTTAATGCAAGTGTTCTTGTTCTCTTTTAATCACGAAAGAAATTTACAGGTCTGTGAATCGAATTACTTTGGCACATAAGAGATGTCTAGTAGAATATTTAATTAGAAATTTAAATCAGTTAATTCTCTTATTCACTGGTGCACTTTTATGTAACTTCTAGGGTTGATATCTTGTTCTTATCCTCCGCTATCCTCCTTCAGTGCATGGTCATATTAACCACAACTAGGTAGTAGTCCAGCTGTGGTTAACACGTTGCATCGTGATGAAATGCATGTATTAAGTAAATTGAAATGAGGAACGCAAGAAGAAAATTGTCATTTACCAAATATATCACCTAACAGCGGTATAGGTTTTTATTCACCTTCACGTAACTAATCCCTCTCCCCATCCTTCGTTGATAAATTCATGAAGTATAAATAAATGTTATAGTAGAATAATATAAACATTTAAAATATTTTACAATATTGATATTAGGAAATTTACCTATTATTTCTAACGAAATGAGAATATTATTTAAAAAAAAAGTTCAAGGGGAGAAATAAACGCGTTCCATCCCTCTTGTTCTATACTCTTTAGTACTCATTCATAAAGGAAAGTACATGTCTTATTTTCTTTATGATTAAAATGCAGTATAAATTTCACAACAGCGGAAAACTGTATGCAATATTTGGAAACTTCTCGCAGGCTGAATTTATGTGTACTATTAAAACTAATTTGTAGATAAATATGGGAAGTAAAAGGGTTTGAGCTCCACCCGCAAATGAATTTCATCAGGATAAGTCCTGGAACGTGGAGAAAAATAACGAGAAAATTTCATCAAATTTTAGTATAGTGGCAAAACATGTGTTGGTGGAAATTAACTCTTGGAGAAATATATAGGACAACTTGTTTGTTATACGAAAAAGCTTATGGAGTAAAATTTTCTCTTTAGGTATTTCCATTACACTTTTCCAAAACGAAATGCCAGTAATTGATATTTGATCACAATAAATGCTTTTGATGGATAAACGTCGGCCGGCCAAGGATTAGTCTGGAACTCGGTTCAAACATGATGTATATCTCCTTCAGACTTTCAATAAGCGGGGGTGGTGTTAACACGGGACGGTGAAAACCTTTTACTGCTGCTACTACACACAGGATTCCTTCTCTTCATCTGCTTCATGACTAATAAATGCTTCATCTTAGCATTATTTCACATCTGTGGATTCCCAGAGAATTGTTACCTTATACTACGAATTGTTTGAATATATTTCCACTTTATTTGCTTTGTTTAATCTTTTGGTTTCATTAGGTATTTAATGCTAAAAAGATTAATGATATTCTAGATTTTTTTGCTCATTAAATCTTACGACACAAATTTAATTATAAGACTGTTTATGCATATAAGTACTTGTAATTCTGCGGGTTATTAATATATACACAGCATAATCATATTCCAATATCTGCTATTATGTTGAATTAGGTAGTACTATTAATAAAGTTTATCTGTAAAACTTATTTGGAAATATTAGCAAATATTTAATATTTTTTATTTTCAGTTGAAACTCCAACCCACAGGCCGTCTGAAGATACAAGTTCGTCATTACAGAGGAGAAGAAAGTAAGAAATATTTGTGCGATTCTTTTAAAGAATATAAAACTGTTTAAAATTACCACATATATACCAGTATAATACCACAGCAAATCCGATGCGATATTGAAGAAATTCATTTAAATAATTTCCTGGAAATTATTATTTTATTATTATCTCAATCCTCCACCAGAAGTACACAGGCTCAGCATGTCTGGGTGGCAACGGCATGAACTTTATGAATTGTCCCGTTATACATAATGCTATTATAAGAAATGTGTTCCGGGTAGTTGTGATTGTTGTATGAAAATATAAAAGCCGTTTTACTCTTGAAGATCTAACATAATGGCATGATTACTTGAAAGCTTCGTTCATAGCGCAGTCGGTAGCAACGACGTTCTATGGTTAGAAACACTTGGTTCGGTTTTCGTCATTAGTATGAGAGGAACGTATGTATAAGGAGTTTGTAATTAAAATGGAATTAGTCGGTCTTGTGGAAGTGGAAAAGATTTTCTTTCTGGAATGGTGGAATTTTTCAAGCTAATAACATGTGATCCTATCGGAGAATATGCAGTTTATAGATATCGCTCGCCTATGCTTCTGGTTTAAAAGTGTTTCTCAACGTTTTCCAATCACGAAGATCGTCATCATATTACGAGCTGTTATTGCTGACCACCTCAAATCAAAATAATAGCTGCAAACCAAATATTACTAAGAGAAAAAGGAGGTGTGAGGGGAAGGAGTCACACGAGTACATCCCTGCATGATTACAAAGCAGCCCACTTTTCCCCAAGGGGGGGTAGCCGTGTTTTAAGCAGTTCTAACATTTTTTTTTTTTTTTTTTTTGTAGATTGCTATGTCTAAGGCACTTCTAAGTCCAACTTAGTTACAAATTAGTTTGAATATTATTCATGATAAATATTCTTAATAAATAACCTATTGTTTATTGAACTTATGATTTCAGAAAGTGTAACAAGCATAAGATATTAAAGTCATGTCCAATTACAACTAAAACAACATTGCGTTTCCATAACGCTGAGCTGCCCGAATAGGATCGAAAGCCTTACTTTCGATCCTATTGCCGACTAGAGGAACTTTTTTTCTAAGAATTTCTTCTGCTGGTTGCCGAGTTAGTTGATCTTTGGAACGGGCAAATTGGGTTTTCCTCCCTTAAACTCTGTTTTTTTTATCCTCCCCATTCTCGAAAAAACCATTTACACTATTTTACAGAATTTACACTATTACAGAATGTTTAAAGCTAGAAGATGGCTTCTGTTGTCATATTTTCTCCAGAAAACTTTGGTTCATTGATTAGCTTGAGCTCACTATCTGCGAAGGCCAAAGGATGGAGCCTAGAAGCCCATCTCGCTTCAAAAGTTAGGGCTAAAGTTCTGTCTGCTCCATTTGGGGAATAAACGTCAGTCGAGGATTTATTTAAAAAAAGCTGAGACAGAGAAATAAAGCATTTCACGACAGTAGTGAATTATATAAATTAGTTATTTTTGTTATAAATGTCATTAAATAAATCAGCTTAATAAAATTTTTTCCCCATTTTATTTGTGCATTGTTACCTTTTTAATGGTTCAAAGTATTCAATTTTTGAATATTTCGCCACACACAATACTCGGTTTTTTAATTTACTTGAACTTCAGCTTAATTGCTTTGGGATCGTATGTATAAAAAGAAGTTAATAATTACTAGTTTAACGAAACCTCTTTATCTCAGTTAGTATAGACAAGCTCTTGGTTGGAAAGACCTGAGTTCGAATTCCATCTATGACGAGAGGAATTTTATCAGATATTTTCCATCAACTAGTGAGTTAGCCGGTCTAATACGCATATAGAGGAATTTTTTTCTCCTGGAAATTTTGGGTTTTCATTCCTCAAAACAGGCAAACCGTCCCCGTGAACACACATTTACAGACATAGGATACTAACTGTGAGATGGAAGAGATTAGATCCTTACCATCTTATCTTTCTACTGCACACTATGGATGTCAGAGATCCATAATAATTATTCTCCTGGATGGAGTTGACACTGGACATAACAAAAGGGTAGATTTAGTGAAAGTAAATCTTCGATATGTAAATCTTCATAATTCCACTAATGGAATTATGAAGCATTACAGTCCAAATACAATTCTCTGGACTGTAATGCTTCATGCTAATGGTTAATCTATTTACTCCATGCAAATAGCATAATTAATGACATAATTATGCTAATATAATTAATCTTCGTCATTATTTAATACAACAACCTCTTTCAATTTAAAGACATGCAGAACAAAATATTAACTGTATTTGTGTATGTATTAGTTGATTTCTTTTGAAATCAGTTCGTACATTAACGGCATTTGGTGCTCTTGAGCAATGTATACTTGCTGCATTTCATTTTAATTTGATGTTGATAAAAAAATAATTAAAATCATTCATTTTCATTGAAAAGTGAAAGAATTTGATGCAATATGAACTGAGATTTCCTATATGTTTAATAATCACATTTTTTTTTTTTTTGTGAAAAAGAACAGTTGATGGGTTCCGTTGTTTTGAAATTCATGCACAAGCAACCTGCAGCTAAGTATATTTTATCTGTTAACTTCGTATTCTTCTGATCGGTTTTCCTATTTTGCACGATGAAAACCCTTTCTGTGTTCATCTGACCGACCTTCAGTTGAAAATACCTTTATAAATAATCTTCGCTTCCTGGACGAGATTCGAATCCTGGTCTTTCCAATAAAAGAGCATTGTGCTGCTTACAAAAGAATAATCCTAGAATTTAATATTCCTATCAAATGTAATTGGTAAAAATTACTGGGACCACTGATTCCGTGTGAAATATCTGAGCCATTAAAAATATTAATAAACTTCTCCTTAGAATTGTCAGGAAAAGGAACTGCAACGTAGCACATGCAATTGAATTATGTTGACAACCTGCGACTTAAGCTAAACGTGGATTAAGCCAAACATATGACATGCTTTTGTGCGATTAGAAGAGGGAGGCTAATTGTTCATTTAGAAAGACCTTTTTGGTTATGTGTAACTTTTGCTACGTTTGGATGAATAGAATTTAGCGGACTGGATCATTCAAACGTCTCGTAGACCACTGGTTGGAAAACATCGATTTAAACTTTTTTTTTTTTTTTTTGCTCGTTTTAGTCGCTACATATTGTCTGACACCGAAATCTAAACCATACAAACTTTAATATAAATCCAAAATATATCATTCAATTTTAATCCGGCCAGTGAGGAATAATTAATATCAGTAGGAATCGTGTAGCCAACAAAATGGTCTGCTTAAATCGCAATTTAACTGCATCAACATGTTCTTGCATTCATCTTAACGATTATCATCCTCTTATATCCTACCTCTAGACAAACGCCTCTCCCAAATTTCTGAATTCTTCTCTTTGCCTGGCCGTCCTCATCCTGTTTTTTTTTTTTCTTGCTATTCCTGATCTAATCTTTCCGCTTCATTCTCTCTCTCTCTCTCTGCATCAAAGTTTCAGTAAGAGTTGGAACTGGACTGGTTACATTACCAGTCCAGTTCCACTTTAACTGTTTGGCTTTTTGAATAACATAAACAATTTTTGTTATCTGCCTTAATTATTTCCAAAATACATTTCTCCATTGCCCACTGACATAATCCAAATTTTTGCTCTTCATTTCTTGTCAAGGACCTAGTTTGAGCAATATAATTGAATCCATTAACTTTCTATTAAAACAGATGGGCAAGTCTCCCTGCATTCACTTCTCTAATCCCCAGTAATTATTCCATGCTTTGGTTACTCTAGATCGTAAACTCTGCCACGTATTCAATGTTGAGACAATCTAGAAAGATAGGAATTGTTGAGCTATTAGTCATAATTCTTGCTTTTGTAAAATTCATTTCAATTCCCATCAGTTTACTTGTGCCATTATTTATCATTTTTATCAGTTTAGTGGGGCTGTTTGAGAAGATGCCAGTATTATCAGTAAATCGAAGATTGCTTGATGTATTTCTTTTAGGTTTCTTTCTTCAGATATCCTTATATCTGTATCCCAAAGAAAGTCCCGTCTTAATGCATGTTCAAGTGTAGTTGCAAGAAGTCTAGGGAAATATTAAATTACCTTTTTGAACACCTCTAGTGAGTGCAAAGTATCACCCTTTCTGTATAGACAGCCTGTAAATAAATTGGATTAATTTCATATATTTAACTACCTTACTCCACCAGATCATTTAAAAGAGCAGCATGGGCTGTGAAGTTAAAGAACTTGTTACAGAAGTTTGTTAGAAGTTTAATGTATACAGGTTTGTTATATTCATTACATTTTTAGTAGTTTGATTTGTTGTATGCAAATGTTCTGTTGTAGAAAAGTTTTTTTACTCATAAATCCTGCTTTCTCATATAGCTAGTTTGCTTCTAGTTGGCCAGATTCTGAGTAACTAATGAACAATTTATAGACTTGGGAAATAGTTGTTACTGATTCACAATTTGGATTCCCTGCAACTAACACTATTGTCACTAGAATAGATAGCATTTCTTCTAGTCCAAATTTTAATAGTCCAACATTTATCTTATTTTCGCCAGGAATATCCATTTTTCATCTGTTTTGCCATTTTCAATTTCTGCGTTGCTGATCTCTGAGACAGCTTCTGTATTATCTTCAGGCAAGAGTTGCACAAAAGTGGTCAGTGGTCTTTGGAATGTGTAGTACGAGAAGAACAGATTGAGAGAATGTAAGTTGCAGAGCCTCGTGAATAGGAGGAAGAAGGAGGGGGGATAAGATTGAGACATATAAGCTAGTCAGGGGTTGTTATCGGGTCGACATTGGAAGAGATTTTTCATAGAATAGGAGGGGAGATAGAACAAGAGGGTGTGAGCAGAGGAATGAGAAAAATCTTTGCATGGAGAGTGGTTGGTGAGTAGAATAGAAACAATTTCGACATTTGTTTGGAATTTCTCGAATGTCACTCGTCAAAGTCGCCCTTTATTTTATCTTTCAATAAATTTACGAATCCATAAGATGTAAAAGTTAAGTCGAAGAAGCAGAAATCGCATTGGTGAAACTGGACGTACAATTCTTATCCGAAAAAAAAAAAAAAACACGACACATTAAATTTAAAAATTTTAATGAAACAGGTCTCTCAGATCACTCTCTTAACACTTTACACCAAATTGATTGGAAAAGTATCTGTTTTTTACATCATACAAAAACCTGGTATGAACGCAAATTTAAAGAAGCCTGTGAAATTCTGATCGACCATCCTAATCTTAACAATAATGGTGGCATAAAAATCCTAAGAATTTGGATGGCACACATTCAGCCCACTTAAGTTCAGGTTTCCAGCAAACCCCTACTTTAGGACTCTAGCAATAATTTCATCTCTCATTGGCCACCATCTATACAGTTATATTCTAATCTATATTGTGTACTTATATGAGTAATTATGTGAGAGCATGTTGCCCTCTAGCTTAATATGTCTCTGAATGAATTGTAACCAAATAGATGATAATAGCAGGACTCTAGCTTTGTAGTAAGATTTTTATTCATCAGAGGTCAGGCTAATAGTTTTAACGGTCCAAGTTGATTCTAATATAGCATTTTTCCTTGTATATGTGTGTATACTCCAGATGATGACATTAATACGAAGGTCCAGACGTTGAGTTATTATTTTGGTTTATATTAAACTGAAGTTTTACTATAACGCAATAGTTGTTTCATTATTTTTAATAATGAAAGTAGAAATCGCTGTTTTGCAAGATCTATTTTCTTTTTTTTTTTTTTCATTTCCTTATCACAGAAGGATAAGCAAGATCGTTTTCATGCTGCAACTGGTCGCTTGCTTCCCATCATTTTCCAAATTGATGGATAGCACTTGCTCAATCAGAAAACTGTAATCTTATTTGTACAACCGAGTGAGAAGAAATGAATCTCTAACTACAATTTCGTTTCATTTCCTGATCACAAATCTAAATCTACTTCTTTTTCTCATGATTTTTTCAATACTAAGTTGTCTTTTAACGATCTCAATCTGTTAATAGAAACTTTATTGCTTTGCTTTTGTGATTCAGAAAAAAACGACGTGTACTGTAGTTAGAAAAACCTAAATTTGAATCCCGTCAGGAGCTAGTAAAGATGCCATAGAGGCATCTTTATATTATCTTGGTCTCATCTTTAAAGCTTTCCCAGTCAATGGAAAATATCTGCGCGCATTCAAGTCATCTATGTATATGCTAGTTCTTTTGTCACATTCTATTGTTCATTTCCAAATTTTAACATAAATTTAGAAAACCCGGTGGTTTTCAGTGGCTACTGCAGCTCCCTTAAATACTATACGAGAAACGTAATAAGATAACATGATCACGTATTTTAAATGTTGCCAAATGCATAATGGTAGAAGAGGGAAATATATTACTTGGGTGTTTACTCGCAAAACAATCGGTAACGAATATTATTTTGAATATTCTTATTTTCGAATGTTTAGCCGTAGAAGACCGGTCCCGACTATTAAAAAAAACCTTAAATTTCGTGTGGCAGAATTAATGTAATGATCGCGACATATTTTTAATAATAATTTCGAACACTGACCTCTTTCTTCTGTGGTAGTTTTCTTTCATGACTGAACAGTATATCCGTTCCTTTTGTTCAAAGGAGTGAAAACTTCATAAGCTGCCTTGATTCCTCTTAACAAAATATTTACCATTCTGCGGTCGACGAAGCCATTCCATTTGCCATTTAAAGAAGAAAGGAATTTATAGAATGTACTATGCTTACGGAATTTGTGGGAAAGGCACCATTTTCGAAAGAAATCCGCACGCTTGAATATATTAGGGATATACAGAAGAGTGAATAAATCTAGTTTTGCCTTCCAAACAACCAAGGTGAAAACAATGTTAGGCAGCAAACCAAATGCCCCACAATAGTTTCATCCGAAAGTTCAAAGAAGAATCGGAAATGATCAATCCCCCCCCCTCCCCAACAGCAATAAGAATCAATGTTTAATATATACCTTGGTGATATGCTCTTATAAAACAGTTTCGCTTGGTAGCGATGGGATATATCCAGTGGGTGTATGTGCACACACGCACACATATACTATGCATTCTTATGTGAAATTCAAAGTGTTCTGGCATGTGAATGATGACTTTTGGTGGGTGAAAGATTACATAACTCCGGAAACCCTGCTGTAAACCGAACGTGGAACCTTTCCTAGCCACTAAAGCTTGCAGTAAGCAGGGTGGTAGTCTCATCAGCCATTGAACTTTGTTTCTGAATGTTTTTGGGCAGATTGCCTGAAGCGAGATTTGAATCCAGAACTTATATATTGAAGAGTGGAGGAACTATCCACTCGGCCAGCAAAAATAAGTTTGCATCGGCTATAAATGAGTTATAAGCGAAATCATGGAGAAAAGATAATATCAACTAGGAAGAAATGTAGATAAAAACAATAAACATAAAAGAAATTGCAAGGTGAAATTCGAAATGTGATTGTATACAAAATCAAACTTCTTATGCTTGTACTTGTTTAATGCAAATACGGTTTTTTACAAGATTTCTAAGTTCTCAGGTAACGAATAATTTCAAAATCACCTAAGTGATTTGTGATAAACTATTAACGTTTTTATGCATATTTCAGTGGTGTTACCAGACGAAGATGCCTCCATACCAACGGGTATAACTAGACGAAGAGGAGCCATGAAACATCTGAAAGTACACAGGAGTAAAGGCCATGAATTTATTGCGAAATTCTTTCGGCAGCCAACCTTTTGTGCATTTTGTAAAGATTTCTTATGGTAAGATATTTTGATAGAACAAAATTTAGATAGTGAATCAAATTTCTTGAATTTCAGATAGCAAGTAATCAAATGATCTTCTTGGGAAATACGTTAAACCATATTTCCCAAGAAGATCAAGTTTAAATGTAAAAGCAACTTTCTTGAAAAATTAATATCTGAGAGGCAATTTGAAAGATTGTGATAAAGATTTTGCGTTAATATTACCCTTCTACAGTACACCTTGCCATTACTGTGCACACAAACAGTGCTTGGTGTGTGATATATACATACATACACGAAATCCAATAGTGCTGCAATAGCATTAATTTTTTTTTTTTTCAATTTGTCATATTTTATTGAACTCGTTCTATGAAGTTCAGACTTTTCAGATTGACCATAAATTATCGGACGTAATGCTATAATTAAACATTATAAATTTAAAGACCATAACTGGAAAGTTATAATTTTTAAATTTATATCAGGTGCATCCTACTTTTAGCCCTCAGAAACATCCTTAGCTTGTATTTCACTCACATGGTTGACCCAATAGCGTTCCGCTCTCTCTCTTCAACCAACAGGCTGCCGGTTCAAATCCCGCCGTGGGTAGGGATGTTGGTGATTGTCTTGAATTAAATCGCCCAGTGTTAGACCACCATTCCCGCTTATTCGAGGCCTGAAGTGTCTTGAGAAAGTTTCATGTTTGTCTATACAGCAGATTTTCCGGACTGTTTAGAAAATAAATTTTAAAAATACATTATGTAATTAATAGAAAAAACCCTTAGCCCACCCACAATGTTCTGCAGGTTCACAGAAAAACCTTTCTTTGGCGGAAACCACATAAATGAGTTCTGCTAATGGTATTACGCTATAAATTCAGCACGATAACTTCCGAAGGAAATTAAGTTAAAAAAAAAAGATTAAAAATAATGAATGCTAACTCTTGAAATTTATTATTCAATAATGAATTTCTATATTTCACTGCCAGGGCCGGATCTAGCGACGGTGCAAGACGTGCATTTGCACGGGGTAGCAATTTTTTTTTTTTGGGGGGGGGGCAAAGTTGGCATAAACTATACGAAAAATAAGGGAAAAGGGGCGGCAGAATATGCCGTCGGGGCACAAAATTCCTAGGGGCGGCCCTGTTCACTGCATATCCTTATTTGCTGCATTTTTTTAATTGGACGAAATTTGGCGTAGTGTCGTACGTGCCGGCACCGTGTATTTTCACTAGTCATGCCAACAACAACTTACGTCTTTAAAATACTTTTCTTAATTAAGGTTGGCACAATACATTTATATCTGGTTGCCTTTTATTTCGCGATTAAGAAAGGGAATGATTACGATGTAAACGAATTTAATACTTCCAGTGAACTAAAGATGAGCTAGTCTCATTCAGTGCCAGTCTGGTTTTTAACTCAGGTAAACCGACTGTGAAAAACCCAATTCCGAAAGATTCTCTTATACAATAATATAATTTTAGGGTTATATATAAATTAGCAACGCTTAACATGTTTACAAATATCTTTCAGCAATGAACCGATGTAATTTTTTTTTCATGTAGAGTCACAATAATACATGAATAACAGGATGATTTGACAATATATGTAGGATTCATTGAAAAGAACTGTATATATTGTACATAAGTCTATCAATGAAATAGAATTCATGGCTAGGTTTAATGAAATGATTGGTTTACTTCTCTATCTGCTCCTTTTGCTGTTTTTCAAAAAAAAAAAAAAAAAAAAAAAAGAAGTGTTCAAAATACACGAGAATTTACTTTAAGCATGTTTATGCTACCATTCACTAGCAGATTTCAAAACAAAATTGACATTGTTTTCGTGTAACTTCAAATGTATAATGCAAATGTTTTCACGTAATTCACTTTTGTTAAGAAATTTGCTAATAACTTTAAATCTGCAAAATTTGATAAATATTTTGAATAAGTCAAACGTACATTCGTGTATCGAGGATGCATGGTTTTAATCTGGGATTCCAGCCAAACTGACTCACCTTATAGGAAACAGGAGACTCTGGATACTCTAAAATACTGTTTTATAGGTTGATTAAAGCTAATCAAATATGTCCTCTCGAATATTAATAGTTTCTTCTGCCAGTTCCGAATCAGTCGATCTCTGGAGTAGCGAAGTAGAGTTCACATCCAAAAAACTGGGGGAAAAATCAACTGCAGAACTTGCATTTCAGATAACAATGCGATTTAGGATCCCGATATGGCGGCACCTGTTCGCTGTCTTCAAAATCATCCAGCTACCCACACCATTCTAAAAGGTTAGGTTACATGAGCTTCGTCTCTTCACTTTAGGGAATAAAAAGGCTAAAGTTTTTCTTGATTTATCTTTATCTGTGAGATATAATTATTGATATTCGAGAATAAATATTTAATTTGTTTTTAATCACTTGGGCAGCACTTATTTCTGAGTTGATGAATCCTTAATCCGTCGCTGGGGATGTAGGGGGGAATAAGTGTAAAGTACAAACTAGTTAGCTGGCTTAGGAACCCACCACACCTAATACAAAATATTAGGTGCAGATGGGTGGGCATACCTAATATTAAATAATTTAATAAAACGTTAAACCGTATTTCCCAAGAAGATCAAGTTTAAATGTAAAAGCAACTTTCTTGAAAAATTATTTTTTTTTAAATATTGCAAATATTTATCAATATGTTCATTTTATAATACAAATTAATGATGAAATTAATGTCCAATTATTAAAATAAGGTGTTATTATTATTTTTTTCTTATTTCAGGGGTTTTGGAAAGCAAGGGTACCAGTGTCAATGTGAGTATTAAATGTTTCGCATGATGATTAGAGAATAATAAATAAAAGTCTGTTAAAGCTTTATGTGCACACTCGCGAAAGCAATAAAAAAAAAAGTGGAGGATGTTCATAAAATAAATTAAGGCAAACTTTCTCAAGCGCATGGATCTGTTAATCCACAAATGATTGTAATTATAATTCTGTACCTCGCAACAACTCCCCCCCCTCTACCACCACCATAGAGATGTTCAATTTTTTTTGCATATTTTCACCATAGGCATCAAAATTTATACAAAGAAGGAAGAAACATTTTAGCAATGAATAATTATTAGTACGAAATTAGGAGTCACACCTTAGTTAAGTGAATGTGGCACATTCACTTAACTAAAAACTCTTCTAAAACTAAAATTTTCACAAGTTAAAACTAGACAAGGACTCTTTTCCTCATGAGATATGGATATGAGTTAACCTTCTTCCCAGGTCTTGATTACTGCACATATTTATTTTTAAAGTAACATTTTTTCACGGTTATTATGATTTACTTGCTTACCTGCCTACTTTTTTTTTTTTTTTTTGTCTTGAGCGTTACCTTGTTTCATTGTAAAAAAAAAAAAAAAATATTTTCATTTAGTTTAGTAGAAAATGAAACTAGCTTATAACAAAATGAATTCAAATTACTCTGTTAATAGCTCTTGTTGAATTTGCTGAAAAAAGCTAACAGTTTGAGCCGACATACCTACCAAACAATGCACACTTTCGACGGTAAATTGAAAACGAGCAATAATTGTCATTTCCTGAATCAATAAATTTCATTGAATCCAGAACTTATTTGAATGTGGATATTTATTAGGAAAATGTATTAGGAAATTTAGAATTAAATAGAGCCATAATTTGAAGAATAAACCGAGAGCTAAAGTATTTGATCCTATAGTCTAAAAATTTCACTTTTTATGACAGAAAGATATTATTTAAATGCATGGTTCGAAATGATTTTATTACAAAATACTTTTGACTGATGGAGTCATGCTTCGCCTGGCCAGTATTGCCACAGTAGTCGCATAAAAAAATCAGTCTTGATGTAATCGTTAAACTTTTTATATTAAGTTACGCACTCACATGTGCGTAACTTTTATTAGAGAAATTCTGATAGTCATAGTCTTAGCCCGCTTTGTCTCTGATAATGATCTTTCACTGCTCTTTATCAAATGGGTTTCGTTCTTCCATATCAATTGACAAACCGAAAATTCATATAAACCAAAATAAAAGAAAAAAGGCGTCCGAAAAAGATAGGTTTTTTTTTTTTTTTTGCTTATTGGAAAGAACAATGGAGGATTTTTAGTACAAATTATTTAAAATATTGCTAATTTCTTGCCTAATCTACCTTACCGATTAAGAACTGCATTGTATTTTTAAAAAAAAATCTTCAAATTGTTTTATGATAATAAATGTGTCCGTAAAAAAATATCAGTACGACATTAATTTGGAGATAACAGTGCATAATGCTATTTTTCGTTTTCGTTATATAAGTTCCTTTTAAGGTAGATTGTCGTAAATATGCTTCCCTTGTTTCATCCACTGCTTTCCTCATCGCATTTTGTTTGTATATTATCAAATCTTTTGCCCTTTTCAAGGATACTTCAAATTAAACGGGGAGAATCACACAGAGCCATCCTGTACGTTTGGTTCTATTTCGAAGTGGTAGCATGAAATATCAGGTAAATGTCGTTATTTCAAAAAAAAAAAAAAAATCGAAAATGTTTGCTCACATGTTGTAGGCTCACGAAGAGATATCAGATGCTTCAAAAGTAGTTATGATGTTTCACCAAAATAAACGAACGTAGAAATACTTTGAAGTGTTGAAAAAACAATGCCATGCAGCAATTAAATTCGGCAGGGCTGCGTTGATGTTGAGGTTAAAGAATAAACTTTATAGCTAGCTACTACTAAAATATTCTTACTTCTCTCCAGCCTTTAGAGACTGCTGTTGTTTCCAGACAGCAGCAGACAATTAGGTCATGTTTTTGTAACACATAAGAATATTTTGAGTCGGTTAATTGATAACAATGTTACTTTTAAACAAATTTAATGTAGTTTGTTTGTTTAGCTTTATAATATTAAACAGTTTTATTTCATACAAAGTTTTTTTAAAAAAGTTTATAATTAAATTTGTATTAAATTTTTATTTATTACAAAGTTTGCACTAAAATACATAAACATGTACGATAGTCTGGTTTATTTGCAATTTTCACCTTAGTTGTCCATTATCTTTACGTCTTGTGCTATCTATATATGTAAATACGGTTTTATTTTTGTTTTTTGCTGGTATAGACGATGGATTTTTTTCATTAGGTAATATCAGTGTTAATATTTTTTCATCAATACCGTGTTAATTTTTTTTATTACGGTAATACGAATAAATAGCATAGTAAAATACCTTACTATTTTTGTAACGCAATATCTAATATTCTGTGAAAATACGGAAAGGCAGCTACAACCAAGGTGGTGCTGTGTAAATCCGTATGCTGAGTACAATGTATAAATTCGACCTTGTGTGCGGCATACTGTTGGCTTGAACCGACGACGCACTGAACTTCGTTCCGCGAAGTTGTCACCGCTGGTCCTATTTTTGAAAGAAGGTCGTACACATTTAACATTTCCAGCAATAAAATTTGCTCCGTGTATAATCACGTTTACTTTTGGCGCAAGTTTATTATTATATGTGGTGTCATCAGCGTATATAATCTGATTTATTTCAAATGTTTTGTTTGATTTCCTTGGCGAGCCTTTTATTTATATTTTATATTATCTTGAAATCGATCTCTGCAACTGTACATGAAAATCCAGGTAAGTCGCTATTGAATGGCATATGTATCGAGACAGGAAACCCCATTCCTGCCAAAAAAAAAAAAAAAAGCTACTAAAGCTGATGATCCCACTGAAAGGTTGCTGACGCTGATAGCCCTTTCAAGAATGGTAATAAAATTTCATACCATAGCAACTTAGCCTTAGCCAATAGAAATCATGCTCATGTTGAACCCTAAAATGAAAGATTTTCTTTTGTTGAATGGAGATTATTAACAAAAAAAAAAAGTGTTTTTTTTTTTTTTTTTTTTTTGTTATCAGTGCTTAAATTTACTTATTAATAAAAACGCCACAAGTCACCGTGGTGGCCTGAAAAATAGCGCCATCTATTGATCAAGTAAGTAACTAGTTTGTATTGCTATTTGTAACTTATATATCTTTCTATACCAGCAGTTGGCATCTACCGCATACGGTTTTTTCCCACCTAGCATCTAATAGCTAGTCGTTCTCTCCGCAAGTACAAAAAGGTGGCCAATTTTACAAGTATAGCATAATGGTGATGAGGGATCTTCGGAGATGCAGACATCAATTACTTTCCATCTGCAGGTTTGCTATTGTGAAATCGAATGCGGTTATATGTGAACTAAATAAAGCTCTTCTCAAATATCTAAGAAGGACGAATGTCGCAGTCACAAAGATGACACGACATTCGCTATTCTTAAAAATACTTCTATTTTATTATAGAGACGGAATATGAATCTGAGTAACGTTTATTGGGGCTTTTCAATTGAAGGTGAGTTAGTCAGTCTCATACGGTGGTAGTAGATCTTTCATTTGCCAAAACCGATACACTAGATGATTTGGTTTGAATTTCGGCAGAAGCAACAAGTGTAAGGTTAGTGTAGTGTTTCTGTCAAAACTGCATTTGTTTTGTGGAAGCAGCTCTGCAACTGGATTCAGGTCCTTCCAACCGAAAGACTGGCTGGAAAACGCATTTAATTCGACCGTAGTTCAGCCAATTCTTAGTTCGATTACAGAAGCTGTGAATCAAAGACATGATGCATGTGTATTGACTAATTCCCGCAAGATTATAGTGAGAAAATGTGTTCTCACCAAATCACAGTTTTAATTGGTCAAGTGGACTGTCTCCGCTCTCCAGCCATCAAATTCGAATTTCACTGACTTGGATGTTTCCTCAAACACATAAGTCTTTGTGTTTGATAAATCTCATTGTCCATGCGAGTTTATCATCTTTGCTTTTTTTTCGAAAAACCTGAAAAACAAAAACGTCCTATGTTTTGGTCTCTTCAGAAGAGTTTCTGAATTATCTAATTCTTTTGCTGTTGTGATGTTTAACGCAATCACATAAAGCTCAATAAAGAAATGCTTAAAGGTAAGGTAATAGAAACGATTATGTTAAGGAATCGTCTTTTGTACTAAATGTCTTTATGTTTACAATCTTCCGTGGGGAAATTCTTATGTATATAAGCTAGCTCCATGTCAAAATGTTAATTGGTCTTTACAGATACCTGAACATGACTGGTGGATTAAAAACATTTTTAATGCGGCAAAAACAATTCGCATATTCACTTTTTGTTATTCGAAATTGACTTTTTGTTAGCAAATAAGAGTAAAACTCAGAACAAGTAAGTGCGTGGTATTTTTATTTTCTCTTCATTGCTGCTCTCTCTCGTTAATGGTTGAAATATAGGAAGGAAAGGACAATACCTCCGTTTGTGGGAAGGGATACCCCCCACACAGTGAACGTAAAAAAAAAAAAAAAAAAAAAAAAAAAAAAAAAAAAAAAATTGCCATCATGGTGTAAGTTGCTGAACAGTTATGCATTTTCTTAGCTGACAAAAACAGGTAGATAAACAGTTTTCAGTGGTTAAAATTAATGTAGTCATATGAACATGGTGTGGGGGGGAGGGGGGAGGCAGTTTTCTGTTCATATAAAAGCAAAATAGCATGCTCTAAATTTGAGCTTAACTGATGTCCTGTTATTTTTGTAGGGGCAACTGATGTACGCCACTCAATCAAGCATTGCGGTGTATATTCCATTACAACTTTCTAGATATGATTATATTCCCACTTGGAAAACCTTAATCTCAACTTCTACTCCCATTCGTTGTTAAATTGATTTATAATGATTTCAGTAGAATTCCTTCAGAATTAATTCTAAAAAAAAAAAAAATTATCTATCTTATATCACAGACCGTATGCATTTCGCATATATTTTTTAAATGGCTGGTTAACGATTGTTCGTGTTCTACCTTTGAAGTAAGTTTTAAATTAAGTGAGTGGTTTGTACTGGCGGTAACTATATTAGCAATATTCGGTTGCGTTTCCCTGTTTTTCATATATTTTAAATACTTTATAAATAATTATCGTAATAAGCATTTTACTGTTAAAATGCAATAAAAATTAACACAAATTAGGACCAAAAAACAACCACAGTGCGCCCACACTTCATAAGACCGCTTCTGGCTGACTTCCAAGAATAGTCAATTCATGCTGAAGGAGAGGAAAAAAAATAAAGGATGTACGAATTGGTCACCAACAAGCAAAATAGTTACCACTTTAAAAACTATAATGTACATAAAAGTTAATTTTTCGACGTGTAATAATAAGCATCTCATCCCACAAGACTGATTGATTACCCTATTATCCTTCTTCTGACATGCGCAGATGTGTCGAAGGGTCTTGCATCTGTGGGCGTACAGTACCTCATTTAAAAACATTAATATTTGAACTTGTTTCTCAGCTCCACTTTTTTTTCAAATATCATGTTTGTGCTTAATTTGCATAATATATAGCTAGAATGGTAATTGTTAGGAAAATTCCGTTTAAAAATGCCAAATGTAATATCTTTATTTTATCAATGTTTAAAATTATTAAACATTTCATTTGAGTTTTCATTTTTACAAAAATTTTAAAGCTGTGATTTGTAGTTAAAAAAATTGCGTCCGAAGTAACATGTTTTAAATGAGCAATTGACGAGACCTCTTAATTTATACATTTCTAGGATTGAAAATGAAAGTTTCAGATTCCCTTATATTCACTGTGAAATGCAAATTTTAACTTAGGCATGTGTTTTAATTTAAATAACATTCATGAATAATACCTGAAGGCCCTGCAAGTAACGTATAGTGTATTCTGCTATAAATTATGATTTGAATTATTTGGAAATTTTTCTCCTCTAAAAAAAAAAAAAAACTCGCTCTCTTCTCTAGGTGGGTGAGGAAGCATTGCAGAATTCGGAAACTTACTCTGGGTTTTTCTAAGGCATTACACATATTTGAGGTTTTTTGAATTGCAATGAGTTTGAAGAATTAAAAAGAAGGGATGCGAAAAATAAGCATTTCAGGAATCTGTTAGTATTTTTTTACTAGTAAGATATATTTCTAGTCTTTCAAGGGATTCCTTTAGCTTGAGTTTCTGTATTGACAGGCATTTTTTTTAATCTTTTTTGTGTTACTAGGAGGAAATTACACACACACACACACACACACACACACACACACACACACACACACACACACACACACACAATACATGCATATTTACGGATTTTATTTAGTATTCCACAATACTTTATACTATATTAGAACATATTTATATTTTTAACCCGTTTCCAAAGTATGAAGACATTTTGTTTCCCATCCCATTTCAACATTAATATAACATAATCATAAGATATATGAAACAGCACTTTTTTTTCTAAAGAGAATGCATGCTGCAGAACTAGATTTCATCTAAAACAGGATACCACGAGATAGAGCAACATATCTATCTTGGTCATGGTTACCACATTAAGGAACATGAGCGTTTACATATTTATTTTCCTGCGGTTCCAAAGTCAACTGTGAGGAGATGTGTTCAAGAAATGCAAGACCACGGGGCATACTAGACAAACATTAAGGAATGCAAATGAAACTTCTTTACAAATTTGCCTAGCAGAATTTTCATGTAAAAGGTCAGATTCATTGGGTATCTGGTATTGAGAGCACCCGCGAGTGATTCCAGCACAACTACAGTCCAAGCGTGGGAGAATTTTCAGTACCCATGAAATTGACTTCCCTCTTAAATTGATCTACATACAGAACTCAAAAATTTATGAACAAATAGATGTTCTCGAACTGTGAACACGAGATGGAGAGCAAGTTAGTCTTTCACGCATAAAATACGTGTGCACACTTTATAACACTCCTGTGACATAATAAGGGATGATTGTACTTTTTGTCGTCGTCCGGTAGCATCCTCTAGCAAGAGGGTTGCAGAAGATATAAGGAAATAGAGAAGAGCAACTCTTCTCTATTTCCCTTTGTCTGTCGCCTCCGTCATTCTTAAACCAATACTTTTTGTACCAATCGAAAACAATACAAATAGAAAATTTTTCAGTGCGTTTTAGATATCGTATTTGGTGGCCAGAACAGTGAGATCATATATGATAACTATACGTATCTTGGATGAGTTTAAAATGAACCGTGTGATACTAACTGTATAAGATAACTACCACTCCTAATTTGAATTCCATTGAATAATTATGGGAGTTCTAACTTGACCTCACTGCAATACGAGAGCTTCACGAAGGGATTGGGAATTACAAGTTTAATGTCCCCACTTGCAAGAATAGATTTAAAAAATGAAAAAGTGATGTTTGAAAGTGGAAACATTTTCAGGTGTGGAAGAAATTCTAGCAGCCGCGAAAATTCTCGATTCCCCTAAAATACTACCGAACCGCAATGCACATTAAAAAAGGAATCTCATAAATATTACAGCCGGTCATCAGTACTGTTATAAGGCCTAGTTAATAATTGTTTCCCAAGTAGGGAGGGCAATATCCTATTACAAATGGGATTTAAAGATTGGTAATTATGTTTTCATCTGGGTCAGTATTTTATACTTCTTGAAATTCTTTATTTGTTTTATTATTTTTAATAAGGTACTTATCTCCTTTCCTTACACAGTATGCCAGATAACTGTACACAAAAAATGTCACGAGAAAGTCCTTGGAAAATGTTCTGGATCCGGTGTCCATTCCCAGGCTACAGAGGTAAGTAACAAGCTGATAGTTTAATATTGCTGCTCTTGATAAACAAATCAACCTTTGTTCTCTTCGTTTTGATGTTCGCTTTAAATTAAAATGAGTTTTCACCAAATTGTGGATTCTTAACGAAGTCAATAACGGTATTCTTTTACTAGAATCGATACCAGTCTTGTATCACAAGCAAGAAAAACCATGTCATACATGGTTTTTCCTGCATCGTTTCGCATTCTTTTATTCTACAGAACTTTTTTTTATTTTTATACCATTATGCCATGTCCAAGCATAAAATAATTATGAGGCATTATGTGTTAATTTAAATTGTTATCCAACAAATTAATTTTAAAGCTTACGCTTCATTGAGCTCGCGAAAAATAAGTTTCAAAGGAAATCTTAATTTTTTTTTTTTTTTTTTTTTTTTTTAATACAATCATTCAAGGTGAATCCGGCTGTGCATTTGGAAACTTCCGGCTTACCTGTAACATGACTATGGATAATACTTACTTCTGGTAAATTTATAACTAATGAGCTAACTCTGCTTCTCTCCACCACATTCAGTAGCTATCTCTGAGAAGATCGATGACTTTTACACGTGTCACCATGAGGTGGTTGCCTCTTTGCCTTGCTTGTTGCATACAGTGGGTTCATGATGAGCTTACAGGAAAGTACACATAAAATTTTGCTAGCTATTCGTAATTTCAGTATAGTCTACTTCTGGACATTTCACTGCTCACTGTAGTTTGATTTTCTTACTTCTGCTACGAAAATAAATTATGCGGTCTAGTCGCATCACATTCTACATATTACGGTCTTTAAAATACTCTAAATTTCAGTATTTATGTATTTCAGAACCGCCATACTATAATCCAACATTATAGTGTTGTAATACGTAAATGTAATATCATTGTCTGACATTAGCCTCCTGTTACTACCGCTGACAAGGGTATGAACAACCACTAGGAATAAGAGTATTTGAAACGGCAGCACTAATTCACGTATTATCGCCTAAACTTAACGAGGAAGTTGACAGATGTACGTTCCTCTGATTAAAAAAAAAAAAAAAAAAAAACCTGAAACTTCTTGTTTTAATATTGAAGCATATTCGAATGGCCATGAAATTCCTCTTTCATTTGACATTACTTTTCAGAATTTCTTCATGAGTGTTTTTTTTTTTTCTTTTTTCTCTATAGTCTTGTCTGATGGTGTCATATTTTTTCCTTTGTGTATAAAATTTCAGTATTATATTCTTTGTTGAAAATCTGGCGCATTTGCGCGAGATGTACACACTTAAGTGTTACGCGGGGTAACACGTATAACATTTTTTTAGCATAGTGTTTCTCAGGTTGTACGTCAACTTCTTAATAAAATTGCTTCCAATAATATTTATAATGTTACTTGCACCAATTTGTTCTGTGGACCGTCTTTATGAAAACTAATATAGGTGTGTGTGTGGGGGGGAGAGACGCTTGATCTCTGGCACAGACGAATTTTTTATTTATTTTTATTTTTTTCCAGAAATCTCGGGTTTTTCATCCGGTAAACAAAAATTGACCGTAGAACTTCCACTGTTTCTCTCTCTCTCACACACACACACACACACTAAAAAAAAAAACCGTTAGTGTTAAGGACCATAAGTTGGCAGTAGTTATCTGCCTTAACCTCCTATCCGGGTGCCAAATTAACGTCGCGAATAGTCTTGGGCCAGCTATTCTCTGCTTGGCTAACGATGGAGGCTAGCTGCCTACTAGTCTTCAAAAGTTATTTAAGGCTAAATGGCCGTGTCTACTTCCTTTGGGAAATAAAACACGTTAGCGGATTTTTTTTTAGTGAGAGTTGAGATATTTTTTGATTAAACAGTGTATATGCACACTTTTCTTTCTCTCTCTTTTTTTTTTTTTTTTTTACACTTACAAGTATTAAATATTGATTCCAGCAGTGGCAGCTCGTGCTTGAAATCGTGGGAGTGCTGCAACTTTCGAAATATACATACACACTGTAAGTACGGTGTATGCGTGTTCGGATAAAATATCAAAATTATGGTAAAAATTAAAAAAAAAAATTAAACATGAAAAAATATTTTTTATTGTCAATAAAATTATACAGTTTAGTATAATTCGAAATTACTTAAAAATAAAATCCATTATCATAACCCCAATAATGTTCTAAAATAAAAACTATAACAAATGCTATGTCTTTAATTGCAATGTCCAAATATTTAAAGAGACGGAGTAAACACAATAAGCACTACGAACACTCTACCACTGGCGCAAACTGTATATAAACAACAGTGGTACTACGCGACGGACAGTGCCGTATTACACTAATAGCTTCTATCTCACTATGACATGCATATGCTTGCGCGCTTGGTAATATGGCACTGTGGTAAACACAGTGTTGCTAGCGTCCTTCGCCCTCCTAGGTGTTACAAGATGGATTTTTATTATTTTTTATACAAAATAAGAGAATTGTATAGGATCGTTGATGATAAAATTAAATATTACAAGCAAATATAAATAAATCTACCCTATATATATATAAAATGATAAGCCTTTTTATATCACTTTTTTTTGAAACGTTTTGAAACTCAGGGGCTACCCTGAGTATCGAGTTTTCAAAATTCGAGTCATCAGAATTCAAGGAGAACCGGCGTACCAGTCCGGATCACGAAAGGGGGGCGCCGTACCCCCCCTAGTTAATAAATATATTTATATATCGAGAAAAATTGGGGGCGCTGCAGTTCTGCAGTATCTATGCACGAGCCGCCTCTGGTTTCCAGTTTAGAGTCTGTTTCGGCTCATCTAAATTCTTTTCTGGAATAATGTCTTCTCCCTATCCTGCCCATTTTAGTGGCTTCTGCAGACATTGAAAAAAAACTTTGATTATTAAACGGTTCCTCGCTTTTCAAGTGAAACTTTCACATTTATTTAAAGCGTAAAATTGCTCATCTTCTCCAATGGAAAGTTCCTATTAAGATATCATTTAACATTCTTAAATGGAGATTTAACTTGTGGTTTATTGCCTCTTTTGTAAAAATTGAGATTACCTGATGTAATATATATATATTCTTTTTCCAGTATCTTCGAGAACGATTCAAGATAAACGTTCCACACAGATTCCAAGTCAACACATTTATGAGCCCCACTTTTTGTTCCCATTGTGGTTCACTGCTATACGGGTTATTCAGACAGGGACTGAAATGTGTTCGTAAGTAAATTCGAATCTATTTTTTTTCTTATAATTTATTAGGAAATATTCGGAGTATTTTTTTTTTCAAGAAGAATTTTTTTTAAAAAAATCGCAAAGTTAGTTTCTCAATGAAAACTTGTGTTTTCCAAAATGTCTACGCACTTACTATAGATCTATTTTCTCTCTACTTACGCATGTTCTTGATTCTGGGTGGACGAATTTTATTAAAATATGGTATTTGGAATCTGTACCCAAAATCTGATCATTTGTATACACATCTAAAGCCATTTCAGGGTCAAAATGGTCCAAAGTTCAGTTGTGATAATCTTACAATAATAAGAATGCTATTACGAAACGCACCTTTAGATGATTTTCAATCACTTAAATGTTTACCTTTGGAGTAAGGAGAATGGTGAGATGTACCGTCTAGAACCAGGACTTAAAGTTTTAAACATATAAGACCTTTTTGTTAACTATTAATAATATATAGATTATCCACTCCTAAATTTTTAAGCATGTGTTAAATGAATTAAGACACAAAACTTATTTCTGACGTCGTGTATTTGCGATCACTCAAGGTAAACAATGTCAACTTGTGACTGAGTTTCAGCGGAGAGAAGATCAGTTAAAAACTGGAAATATAAATCCATAAGAAAACACTGATGCGCTGCGTAGAGCTTCCAAAATTTGCCCAACTGGATCAAAACAATCAGTAACAGGCAAGTAAACAGATACGTGTGCTAAATATTGAGATGAATGAATGCAATTATAAAACTAATTATCATGGCTTACTCTTATTTATGATATATGTTGTTTCATGCCAGTACAGTTGACTTTCTTATAATGCATTTAGTATTATTTAATATTAGATGCAGCTTCTCGTTTCTTTTTTTTAGCTGATGTCTGCCGTTCGTCCTTCGATTTTGGACACATATTGGTATCCAAAATCTAAGGACGAACACTATTTCTGAAGATTGCAACGGCAAATTCAGACGAATTTGCGCACGATAGAATTATTGGAAAGCTTGAAGGCGTCAGAGTTACTGATATTGTTAGAGAGTTTGGAATCTAGCATAGCGTTGTATCCAGGCTCTATTACTTTCCTAGGCAATTTCTGTTGCAGACATTTGCAAAGAGGTCGCCCTCGCTCTACCACGCAGCATGAAGACCGATTTTTGGTTATAATAGCAAAACATAATCTACGCACCACGGCAGGTCAACTTGCAAGTCAGTTCCATTCATGCATAGATACGCGGATATCTCGACAACTGTGGCAAGATGTCTGCGCCAAGTAGTCCTATATGCACGAAAGCCTATAGTCTGCGTCTCTTTATCCACAGCTCATCGTAGAACACATTTTTAGTGGTGGTGTATCCATAAAAATTGGACAAAGAACTAATGTACTCTTTACAGGTGATAGTTGTTTTAGTCTCCTCGGATTCTAGACGACACTCGATCTGCCGTGAAAGTAGCACTTCTTATTATCGTGAGAATGTTCTTGAAAAGGATAGATACGTGGTGCTTCGGTCATGGTGTGGGGAGGCATTATGCTTAATAGACGCACTGAGCTACAAGTGCTGGAAAAAGAGTCTATGGCTGGTGAATGATATTGCAACGAAGTTCTTCTACATCATGTTCGATTGTTCCGTGGTGCTGTAGGCGAAGAATTCATTTTTATGGATGACAGTGTCACACCACATTGTTCACGAGCAGCGGTGACCGAGGATATTAATCGAATCGAGTGGCCAGCACGCTCATGCTCCCCGCGGCTCTTAACTCCATAGAACACATTTGGGACGCAATAGGAACTCAAATTGCTCCCCGAAATTCCCCTCCCGAAATGAAACAAGGCCTTATCCTTGCTCTGACGGAGGAGTGGGTCAGTTTACCTTAAAGAACTCCTGAATCACTTGGTGCTAAGCATGGTACGACTTTGCGAGAGCTGCATCACAGTGTGCGGTGGACATATTCCATACTGAAAGATCTTTCCGCATAGTTTTCTGTCATTCATTCCTTAACTACATCCTTCGAAATTTTGTAACTTTTTCCAAAAACGTATTGCAATTTAATTTGTACGAAATTTATAACACATTTTTGTGTAATATTTATTAATATGTCGGAAATAAATTTATGCCCACATTTGGCTGTAGTCAAAAGTTTTTTTCATATACAGGTAAAAATGTAGTTTCCTTAGCTTTTGGACACCAGCCTGTGTGTGTGTGTGTGTGTGTGTGTGTGTGTGTGTGTGTGTGTGTGTGTGTGTGTGTGTGTGTGTGTGTGTGTGTGTGTGTGTGTGTGTGTGAGTGAAGACTTGTTATTAATCAAGTAGAAAGACTGGTTGTTAAAATCAATTCCATTGCTCTTTGTTAAGTTGAGAATTCATATTAGCCTGAATGTGATATCTACGCTTTCACAAACTCTTGGCAACGAATAAATTGAGAAGCTCTTCGCAGCGCGATTTTTTTTTTTTTTTTAAATTCATAATTTAGATTAGATTCACAGACACTGCACAATTGTTCTATCGGTTCTTTAACCTATCTTCTGAGGAACTGATAGCAAAAATTTGAAGGGGAAACTTTAGATAGGGATTTTTTTGCTATTGTTTTACTTAACAAATCCAATGACAGGATTAATATTGAAAATTCCAATATCAAGGATATCAAGTTCAACAAAAAAACTTCTTTATTCTTCGAAATATTAATTTTCAAGAATATTGTTGTATTAATATCCACTACTTGACCAAATCTTTTTGTGCCAAGTAAAGGACATCAATTGCTTCGCAAAGAATTAAATTCGCTTTTAAATGCCAATTTAAAAGTAAAAAAAAAAAACATAAAGGTGCGTTTCTTAATAGCCCTATGTAATGTAATATATATATAATTTTGTTTTGTTACTAAAAATAGTACGATTGAAAAGAAAAAGAAATAAGATAATCCACCAAAGTTTTTTTAGTTCGGATATCTCGATTTGTCAAATTTCCCGCATACGGATAGACTTTGAGAATAATTTGAATTCGGACGGACGAGGAAAACGACTATAATAAGGACTTTTGTAAAATTATCTGAATTATGTTGTGATGCAAAACAAATTGCAATGTAAGATTTCATAAGTTGTTCATATTCATAAGTTTTCTTTATCCGAAAGTGTTTATAGCCACAGTGGTGTTGAAAATCTTAGAGACCCGTTAAATTTGAGAAATCGAGATATCCGAACTAAAGAAACTTTGGTGGATTATCTCATTTCTTTTTCTTTTAACCGTACTATTCATCTTTATAAGTTCAATTTTATCGATTTCACAGGTATCCTTAACTCATTATATTAGCTTAATATTGACTTAAATATTGATTACTTTATTGATTTTTCATTAATTTGAATGGTTTTCCTTGATCCTGTGATATAAAAATATATACAAGTGGTCCCCGGGTTCCGTACTCACAAACGGGCTCCCCATAAGGATAATTAAATTAATAATTTGGGAACTAGTTTCTTTCGCGCATGTAAACAAACCCGCACTTCGCCGCATTATTAAAGCAGCTCTTCCTGTTATTTGGAAATCAAATTTAAGGACCTGGATCATATTTGCCATGTTTGAATATTGATTCTTGAACTGCTTTTTTCCTACTGTGGAACGTTATTGTTCGGGAAAAGAAAATTACCTTTACAATTCTGCTTGTGCTGGACAGTGCTCCTGGACATCCAACATCGTTAGATGACCATTACCCTAATGTAAAGTCGTATTTTTACCACCCAACACTACATCGTTACTACAGTCAATGGACCAGGGAGTCATTTCTGCATCACGGCGTACATTCCTGCAAGCGGTCAGGGCTACGGAAGATGATGTGATGTTCTTGAGAGAGTTCTGGAAGAATTATAATGTCGATGATGCCATCAAAAATATTGCTGAGTCTTGGGAGAAAGTGAAGCAATCAACAATTAAAGGAGTGTGGAACAAACTGTGCCCTCAATTCTATGATGATTTTCGTGGCTTCACAGAAAAAGACATAGCCGAAGCCAGAAAAGCTGTGGTTGATAGTGGCAATGCACTGCAATTGGACATCAATGAAAATGATGTCATTGTCTTACTAGAGTCCCATTCACAAGAATTAATCAATGAAGACCTTATGGAGATAGAGAAGCAGCTGATAGAACCACAAGAACACGAAGAATCAGAAGATCCAGAGCCAAGAAAGTTTACAACAAAAGAATTAGCTCGAGCCTTTTCTCTCATTGAAGTAGGATTTGCTAAGCTTGAGGAGAACGATCCTAACATTGAGCTGTTTACAAAGGTTAGTGAGAACATTAACTGCTACAAGGCCATTTATGATTAAAAAAAAAAGACTGTACAAACAACTCTAGATACCTTTTTCAAGAAATCGACTTCAGTGGTAGGCTCCCCTCCTCCAGCAACAGAATCAATCAAATCCCGATTCTCCAGCAGCCACTTCATCCTCTCCATCTCCATCATTTTCCGATTAATGTAAGCCTACCTTCTTGCCTCAAAAATGCCCCTTCCAGTAAGCAAAACATTGACGCAACATTAGGTGAGTGTTAACCTTTAATATTCTTTTTTGAAATATCTTCTATTTAAACTTTTTGTATGAGTTTTTGTTTTTATGTTTTGTTTGTTTGAATTAAAAGAAAGAGCACAATAGTTTCTCTAACTTATTATTATAGTACAGGGGTATTATTATTATTACACTGTACTCTTATTGCCACATTTCAGCCATTACAGTATTGCTGTTATTATTATCGTATATCCGCTATTCATTAGGGATCCGAGTTACATACAAATCCGACTTAAAGACGTCCTCAGGTACATATCTCTTTCGTAACCCGGGGATTGCCTGTATATATTTCAATATCTAAACTTGAATAATTTATATAATACTGTTCGAAATATGCGAAACTAGTCCACTACATATTTAAATATTTTCCGGTGAACGTGAGCTTCCAGTAATTCGAATATTTCGTTTAACAAAACATGCGATTAATTGGAATGGAACGAAGTGTGTAACGGCGAGATAGCAAGTAATTTGTCTGAAAAATGATCTCTCTCTCTCTCTCTCTCGCTGTATTCTTGGCATCCTACACTCGCTTTATCTCTGAGGGTGCCAGAATTCTGAACAAGCGTGCGTATATTTAAGTGATCGCGAACTTAAAATTTGTTGCTTAAATGGTACTTCTTTAATAGCACACATGCTAAAACACTGCTGTTCAGTTGTGACACAAGAATAATGGTATTGCGAAATGAATCTAATTTTTGATTGTTTGCAATCATTAGCTTGCTCGTTTACGTCTTTTAAGAAGATTTTGTGTTAGATGACTTGCCATTTGAGGAGGAAAAATCTCTCACCTTCCCTACAACCGTTATTTTATTCAATTATACTGAAACTCGCAGATGAACTTACCATAAGAAATGACTATTTGGTCGAAATCCATTGGACGATGCGAGCTATAGAAGTCTCTGTGCAGGAAGAAAAGAAAATCACACTTCCTATATTGAAACTACTTTATAATTTAATTTTTCTGAATGGCATTGGAGAACATTATAAATACATAATATGGAATGTATGAGTCCATATACTTCATTATATAAAATTCTGAGCATTTGTGTACACTGACTTGAAACCGAAAGCTCAAGTTCGAATACTGTTCGCAGCTTAAACTTTAATGTGTTTGCTTTCTGGCAAATTTCGATTGGCTCCCATCCAATAGATAACTGCATTCCAGTATTATACGGAGCCAATATGCTGGCAGCGGGGGTGGGGGGAAGTCATGTGTTGGATTCTGTTCTCGCTGACACAAATTTCTGAGCCATTCTTTGTTCCATTCCCGATAGATTTGGGCTGAGAGACTTTTCAACATCATTATTTTTGGTTTTCATGTCGAAAATGAACAATAATAATATTTAAAAAATAATTATTAAACTCATTAATAATTTATTTAAATATTAGGGATAAGTTTTTCATCAGACTTGATTAAGACGTTATTTATTATAAAATCAACACTTTGCATTGTTCTAAATGGACAATGTATTTCAGCACAGTGACAATCCGTGTATTAACAAATTTTCAATGCAACATTATGGGATTTGTAGATGAAGTAAATTTTTTCTTCATATTTATGTATTAGGTCTAGTGGCCTGTTACTGAGGTATCTTTAGCCCTTCCAAATCATACCCATCTTAAGGATGCCTCCCTGTGTGTCCTATGTCTGTAGATGCGTGTGTTCATGGGGCCGGTTTGCCTGTTCTGGGGGACGAAAAACCCGAGTTTCCAGGTGAAAAAAACCCCTACCTCCGTATGAGAGTGGCTCACCTTTCGTCGAAAGAGACCAGATAAAGGTTCCTCACGTCACTGACGGGAATCGAACGCAGGTCTTTCCGACAAAAGGGCTTCGTCTATATCAAGTTCGTCTATACTTATTCTAGGAGATATTTACTTAGAGATAAGTAAATATCTCCTAGAATAAGTTGCCAGATTCTATTGAATAATATGTTGGTAGTGAGGCTTGCGATTTTACAACTACATTCTGTTTTGTTCTGCAATTGTGCCGAAATTGGCAGGGGACATTAAACTTAAGAAACAACTGCTGTCTAAAGTTGATCGAACAAGCCAACCTGGACGTGTCCGCGGAGAAAAGAATCTCCCTTGTAACTCTCCTTGTTTTAGTTCGATTAGGCTGAATTTCTCAGAAAACCTTTCAGCAACATAAGAAACAACTTGATAAAAATATAAAATTGATAAAAATAGATTGAATGAAGTGACTTATATAGATGTCCGAATAGGAAGCTGTCCTCTATATTAACGAAAAGCTGCTTTTCGTTAATATTTTTCGCTATTTTCAGTGACCAATATGAAATGTTAAATCCATCTTTTTTAAGTTGGATTTAACATTTCAGATTTTATATGCTGTGCCCTGTCGAATATCTCTGCTTGAATAAAAGCGTCAGTAGTAAGGGGGCCCCACTATGAACAAGATAAGATAAGGATCCGTGACATCATTGTGATGAGGCATTGACGTCATTGTGATGGAGGAGTGGCATGGCATGACATCATGAGTTTGTAATGTTTGGAATTTCCCTGGGAGAAGATCTGTCAGTGACGTCAGGTCTTGTGTTTTGGTTAGCATATGGATTTGTGGGTGATGGTTGGAGATAAGGACTCGAGCCGTGATTGGTGGGACACTCTGAACCAAATAGGGGTAGGGTGTATGGGGGAAGTGACATCAGTGTCCTGGATGTGTGTTGTTGTGAGACGTAGATAAGTAAATAGTTTGCGTATGGGATTGTGGGTGATGGTAGAGATAAGATAGAGTTTTCAATGTTTGGAATTTCGCAGGGCCCCCTTCTGTCAGGGACATCACGTGGTGTGATTGGTTCGCTTATTGCATTGTGGGTGTATTTAGAGATAAGAATCGTCACGTTATGTGTTCGGAAATTTCTGGGGAACATGTGTCACTCTGTGATATCACATGGTGTTTTGGTTTGGCTATGGAATTGTGGGCAATGTTTTTGAGATAAGATATCTTGGGATTTTCCCAGGGTGACACACATCCGTCATTGTCGTCATGTTTTGTTTTTAGTTGTCTATAGATGGATGTACTAAGTTTCCAATACATTTTGGGGTATTTCGTTCCTGTTAAAGGATGGAATTCTTAGAGTAGAGTCTTGATGGCGGCAGTGCTTAGGCTTTTTCTGAATAATTTAATTATATGCTGGTGTCCCTCACACACACACATTAGACATGAAAAGTTGCTAATGTATCCATGTTGATACTCTAATATGTACCCTATGATTATTCTTATGAAAAAAAAAAACTATTCAGTATTAGAATTATGCTTACCCAAATATACCAGCAGGGATTATTGAAATTACAATTTTCATGTTTAAGTTAAAAAAATTAACTTGCATTTCTTTCCAGATTGCACTGCTTAATTAGTGATAGCCTTGGGCCATCTATCTCTAATTGGTACCAGTGGAGATTGAACTGCCCACTCAGTCTCCAAAAGCTAGATAGGGCTAAATGGCCTCGCCTACTCCCCGTATACGGGAATAAAAAGGCGTTAGCTGATTTTTTTTTTCTTTCCAGAATGGTAACATCTTGATACTATCTAGGTTTTCTGAATATTCCAAATTATTGATTTTTAACATATATTCGCAGCACAGAACACAAATCTGAAAATGCAGTTGACTTTTTCATTATAGGTTACTGGGGCTAACATATATTCACAGCACCTGTCTTTTGCTGACTAATATATCCGCCAGCGATCGGTAATTGTTGTGTCTACTTGTGAACTTTTCTGACTGGGGGGGGGGATTGGAATTCTTCTGGTCTTACTTGAGCGTTTGATAATACTTCCCATACGACAATCCGAACGTCACCTTTTTCATGACTCATATTCTCCCGCTGATGTATTGCGCGGTATTATATCGGTGAATGACGACTGTTTTTCTAGTGTAAAACTCTTATGACACATATCCTAAAATTATTCATTCTTGATTAAGGATTTTATACACATATTGTTTTCAAGTAGATGGCTTGTTTGTTTGGTTACGTTTTGTGTAGCTAGGAAACTAGAATTTATTTCAAATGAATATTAGCTCTGTAATATATATACTTTGTTAATTTCTATGTTACCTTTTTATTTGACTGTAATATTATTAACAAATTGTATTTACTGAATGTAACATACAGAAATTAAATAAAGTGAAAAAGACTATTTTTTTCTTATTCTTCTTTAACATTTGTGCTGATGTTCATAGTGTGTGATTTTCCACTGGTGTTACGTCTAATTCATGTGTTTTTTCTCCATGTGACATTTCAAAACAAGTTGAACTATGGTTTTTACATAGTTCAATTATGTAAAACTCATTTCCGTTAGTCCCTATTGACTGTTGTCCTCTCAACCCAACATTCATTTCACAGTAGGGATATTATATATATATATATATATATATATATATATATATTTTAACACAATTATTATATTAGATATTCTTTCCAATACAAATAAATAATTATTTATTCTTATTTCAAATGAAAATTAGCTCAGAAAGAAAGAAAGAAAAAAAATGTTTACCCTCAAATAAATATTTGTGATCACAGCAAAGAAGAAATTCGTCACCTTTTTCAAAGTTTTGAAATTCGTGTACATATTGTTTTCATCATTTGGTATCATTTAAATGAAGAACGGGTCTGGCTATTAAGTTCGTTAATGTTTTTTTTTTTTTTTAATTTTTCTCTTCCAGTGGAGAGTATTTTTGATATATGCATGTTGATTCACTTGTTATCTGCATGCTATGATACATTTTTTTTTCACTTTTTAGGTGAAATATTCTCCACTAAAATTCTGCTTATTAATTTAATACCCATTTCCTTTTGCTTCCAAGAGTTGACACAGTTTCACAGAACGGATTTTCAAAAAAAAAAGTCTCTCATTAGTTTGTAGCATGAAATTTCAGAAGGAAAAAAAAATATTATAGTCTTAACTTAAATTTGTATAACACATCAACAACACCCAATTTGTTCATTTAAATTTACACATTTTATTTGAATGAAATATTATTTACAAATTGTATTTACTGAATCTAACATACAGAAAATAAATAAAGTAAAAAATGCAATCTATTTTTTTTATTCCTTAATCTTCTTATTGTTAAATTTTCACTGTTGTTCAAAGGTACTTCCCATGCTTGTGGAATTGCGATCATGTGGTTTTTTTAGACAATGTGGCCCTCATCTGAAAGTTAGTTTTCATTTGGTGATCGTTAGGAATTTATTACTGTAGTAAAATTAAGGGTTACATATTTATTTTTTTGAAACCAATACATATACTTCTAAACATTATTAAAAGCACAGAATCTTCGTTGTTTCCAAAAGTATTTAAAAGTACATGTTATGTTTTCACGTTTTGGGCATCCAATTTCATTTAAATAAAGAACAGGCCTCCCTGTTAACCTCGTTAATGTTTTTTATTTTTCTTTTCCTTTGACGAGTAATATTTGATATTTGCATGTTGATTCTATCATCCAATTTCTTAGTTTGTCCAGAGATAGTGAACCAATTTCCCACTTCACCTGATGGTTATATTTTATTAACCAAGAATTCTGTTTTTTAACTCTTTCAGGTAATTCTTTCCAACTACAAGGTGATTTTGTCAATGCATATCTTACAATAATTCCATCAGGAATGCAAATTTCTTTAGGAAATAAGTTTGAATGCTTAATCAGAAGAAATTGACATTCAATGATTCCAATGATAACTGAAAATTCGTATTTCTCACCCACTGTAGATTTTTCACAATCGTTTACCTTCATTCTTCTTCTTAGATTACTTCATATGGCACCACAAATAAATAGTTATTTATTATTATTATTATTCCACTGATTATTAGCTCTGATCTTAACAATATGTGTATAATATCTTTAATCAGGAATGAATAATTTTAGAATATGTGTCATAAGAATTTTACACTAGAAAAACAGTCATACTTCACTGATATAATACCACTCAAAACATCAAAGGGAGAATATGAGTCATGAAAAAGATGACGTTTGGATTGTCGTGTGGGAAGTATTATCAAACCCTCAAGTAACACCAGAAGAATTCCAATCCCCCCCCCCAGTCAGAAAAGTTCACAAGTAGACACAACAATTATCGATCGCTGGCGGATATATTGACAGGTGTTGTGAACAGTGCCGGTGCTAGGGTCTTTACCGCCTGCATGCAATTTCTATCTAAGCGCCCCTGTAACTATAAGGGCATGTGTGGTTCTTTTACGATAATAAAAATTTAAATTATTTGAAATTTCTTAAATAAATTTTGACAGAACCGCCACATGTTGGTTCGCTAAATATAACGAACCGGGGGGGGGGGGGGTTGACTAGGCAGGATAATCGTTAAAAACCCGAATATTCAAAAAAATTCTCAAACATTAAAGTAAATTTTGATAAAGCCACTTCACTTTAATCATTGAATATAATGATACAGGGATTATAGCCTTCTCACCGACCCGAATCGCTAACAAAATTAAAATGAATTTTAATTAGTTAAAATTTATTTGAACTAAAATTTAAAAAAATTTTGCATTTTACAAGTTGCTAAATTCTTAGTACCATGTAAAACGTTTTTAATAATTTTTATAAGTGGAACTATCTTTTAGGAAAATAAAAGAAACTCAAGATAGATGAGAAAATAAGAAAAGAATTCAGAAATAATTAGAACATTTAATATAATTAATCGAAAAATAAAATATTCACAGAATAACAGAAGATAAATTAAATTATATAAATATACTTGAAATTTTTTTATTAAAATTTTAGGATTTTTGATTTCATATTCACAAAATTAGAAATAATGGTCTTAACATCTAGTTCCGCACATATATCATTTTCAATAGCTATTAACACAAACCTAACAAGCCTATTTTGTGACATACTTGATCTTAAGTAGGTTTTAATCAATTTCAACTTGGAAAATGAATGTTCTCCGCTCACTACACTAAAAGGTAAGGTTAATAGTATTCTTAAAGCAATTGAAAAATTAGGGAAAGATAAATTATTGGACACAATTCTTGTTGAGAGGCTTATACGCTGGTTAAACATGATAACTAATATTTAAGGAATTGACAGCGTATACTAGAAATATAGAATTAAATAAACTTTAATTTATACTTTCCGATATTTCGGCGAACGTCACATTGCCATCTTCTTGGGAACTGCCGGGATAATCATGTCATTCCGAACTGTGTGAAATTTAAACACCGCTTCATCTCACAGAAAGCTCTCCGTATTTACAACCACGCTAGCCAGGTATTACTTCGGGAGCAAATTACCGCTACACGCTGTTCCCTAGCCGACATAAACAGAGCTATTTCAACGCTAGCAAATGAGCTTTCACTTACGCTGAATCACGAGCTTTGGTCGATCCTACATGACGTCTCGTGTACGGCAGCTAAAAAAGAAGTTGAACGAGTACGGGCCGACATATCAACAAGTTTGATAAATTAATAAAGAACTCGGCGTCCAAACCTAAACTACAAACCAACACTGTGGTTAACCTTTCGTCAGCTACCTTAAAGCCAGAAGCACTCCACGCTCTGTCACGTAGTCAAAACTTCGCCATTGCTCCTAAGAAATTACTGGCTGAGGAATTAATGATCCAAATTGAACGCGGAATTCGCCAACTTCTAAACCACATCGCCAACGATATTAGATTGGATGTAGCCTGTGTTCTCAATAAAGCAAAACCTCCAAAATCCAACATATCCATTAGTGAATACAAGGCACTACAAGAATTGAAGAGAAACAAAAAAAATAGTGATCACCAAAGCGGATAAGGGGAACGCCACTGTGGTACTCAATCTTAAAGACTACACAGGTAAGCTCAAGGCTTTATTATTAGATCGTTCCACTTACCTCCCCATTGATTACAATCCCACCAACTCACAAATTAGAAAACTCCATAGGCTCCTTAAGAAGGTCACTTCTTGGCCTGTGGAGATTACCAACAGACTAAAACCCTATAACTCTAGACCCCCCGCATATATGGGCTCCCAAAAATACACAAAGAAAATGTTCCATTAGGTCCCATAGTGGATGGCATTGATTCCCCCACTTACAAACTAGCCAAGCATTTAGCCAAAGCGCTCTCACACTATACTGGCAATACACCATCACACATAAAAAAAAACTCAGCCCACTTCAAAGCCAGTATAGAAAACTTTACACTCCAACATAATGACATAATGGTCAGTTTTGATGTCTCCTTCCTATTCACGAATGTCCCCCTCAAAGAAACCTTAGAGCTAATCCAAGCTAAATTTCCTCCCGATATATCAGCCCTATTTCAGTTTATAATGAACTCAGGCTATTTCGTTTGGCAGGAAAAATTCTACAAACAGATAGAGGGGACAGCCATGGGTTCTCCACTTTCCCCACCCTTGGCCAACTTCTTCATGGAGATGTTTGAAGAGAAAGCCTTAAACTCAGCCCCACAAAAACCTACCATATGGCTTCGCTACGTTGATGATGTCTTCGCTATTTGGCCACATGGCCCGGATTCACTCCTCTCCTTCCTAACACACTTAAACAACCAACACCCTAGAATCAAATTCACCCTGGAAAAAGAGGAAAACAATAACCTCCCCTTCCTAGACACACTAGTCACCTGCCAACCTGATGGAACCTTGGTTTTCTCAGTTTATAGATAACCCACCCATACAGGCAGATACATTCACCAACAATCCCCCCCCCCCTCATAACAATATGGAGTTATTAAAACATTATTCAACAGGGCAAAAATAATCTGTTCTAATGACCAAGCCCTAACCACTGAACTAAATCACATCCGTGACACTTTCTCAGCCAACGGCTACCCCCTCCAAAAAATCCAAAAAATACTTAACCCAGTTATCCACAACCCACCACCCCCTCCCCTTCACAATAAAGATTACTCTAAATCCATCACCAATCCCTACATCCGAGGCACCTCGGAAAAAATAAAAAAAATCTTAAAAAAACATGACTTGACCACTTGTTACAGACCACATAGAAAACGCATCCCTTATCCGCTCCACCAAAGACCAACCACTTCCCCTAGACCTACCTGGTGTATACCAGGTCCCTTGCAGCTGTAAACTGTCCTACTTTGGCCAAACAGGCAGGACAGCAAATATCAGAATCTCAGAACACAAGGATTACATCAGATTTCACCAGTACAGCCGCTCTGGACACTTGCCACAGAAAAAGATGGAAGAAAGCCACAGTAATACACCGCAGCAAGTTCAAATATGAAAGACTATTCATGGAATCAGCCTCGGCCCTTAGGAACATGCCAAACCTCAACAAATTTGGATGCATGAGACTGCCCCAAATTTGGGAAACGTTTATCAGAAGAACTTCAGCCCAAAGGCCAAGAACTACCAATATAGCCCGCCAGGGGGCACCATCAGGACTTTAGGAAAACGCTAGCTTCCTAGCTTTAGTCTCATTTGCTGTTATTAGTACTTGTGTGCACGTGTCTTAGTAATAAGTTCCCAAGATGATGGCAATGTGACGTTCGCCGAAATATCGGAAAGTATAAATTAAAGTTTATTTAATTCTATATTTCTAGTATACGCTGTCAATTCCTTAAATATTAGTTATCATATTGGACACAATAAAATTAAGAATATCGGAAGAGTTTTGAATATGCTATATGTGAACCAAACACACCACGTGATGTCCCTGACAGACAAGGGCCTCCGAAATTCGAAACATTCCAAACTCTATAATAACTCGCATCCACGTCACGATTCCTTATCTTATCTTGATCTTGTCAGAAGTGTCCCACCAATCATGACACGATTCCTTATCCACTAGTATATCTTCCTTTCCATTCAAAACAATAACGTTACTTATTTACAACTAGCAAATGATCACTTATTGACAACAAAAATGATGTCTCTTATCTGCATTTCATAATAACACACATCCACCTCACGATTCCTTATCTTATCTTGATGTTGTCAGAAGTGCCCCCACCAATCACAACACGAATCCTTATCTCTACTATCATCCATAATTCCATATGCGAACCAAACAAACAACATGACGTCACACACACATACAGATGGTCCCCAGAAGAATTCCAAACATTCCAAACTCATGACGTCATGCCCAATGACGTCATCTAATGAACAACCATTCACGTCACGATTCCTTATCTTATCTTGATCTTGCCACTAGTGACCCTACTATTACTTGCCTCAGTGACATCACATGGTATTTTGGTTTGCCTATGGAATTATGGATGATGTTTAGAGATAAGATATCTTGGAATTTTCCAGGGTGACACACATCTGTCATTGTCGTTAAGTTTTTGTCTTTGGTCGTCTAGAGGTGGCGGCACGACTTTTCCAATAAGTGTGATATTTCTTTCCTATTAAAAGACTATGGAGTAGAGTCGAGATGGCGCCAGTGTTTAGACCTTTTCTGAATAAGTAATTATATGCTGATGTCCCCATCAAACACACACACAGACACACACACACACTCTCTTTTTTTTTGCATATTCATAACTCATCCAAACATTTTGATATTGTCTGTAATTGGCAATACTAATTTTCCACTAAAAGTGCGATATTTCATTCCTGTTATTGAATATGGGAATTCTTAGTTTAGAAATTTTCTGAATAATTAATTATAGGTATCATTGCTGTCCCTCAAACATATTTTTTTTATCATATACATAACTCTGCCGAATATTTCGATTTGTCTAAAATTTTGAGATCTTAAACTTCATTACTTTTCTAATTAATGTTATCTTTATAACAAAATGTTTGGCTATTGGAATTTTTAGTTTACAGGCAAGATAAAAACCAAACAGCATTTAAAAAATAAATAAAATGAAACAAACTGTGACATAAATGGATTAAAAGAACTTTTGTAAGTGGTCCAGAAAATTCTATTGATAATTTAAATTAACTTACAGTCTCTCCAGAATGGCTCTTCTGAAAGCGAATAGATATTCCAATTGTTGAATTATAACCTTATATCCACAGCACAACACACACAAAAAACACATGGGTTGAATGAACCAAATTTCTGTTAATACTGTAACCTGAAATCTAGTTGACTATTTCTTCCTTTAGATTTCTGTCCATTTGGTAGTCTTGATTAATTTCATTCGTACTTTGTCTCATGCTATGTTTTCCCACAGTTTCTGTCCACAATGATATCATACAGTTGAAATTTATTTTTCCCACACTGTAGATTTTTATTAGTCATCTTAAAGATGTGTCTCATTTCCGTTTGCTATTTTGTTGTACCAGGGTGAGAAATCGTGTGTTTGGGTTGAAAATCATAGTTAGCATTTTCTTATATTTCAAATGAACATTAGCTCTGTAGTATACATTGTTAATTTCTGTTACCTTTTATTTGACTGAAATATTATTTACAATATTGTATTTCTGAATCTAATATACAGAAATTAAATAAAGTGAAAAAGACTTTTTTTTACTTCACGGGATTCACAGAATTTTGAAGAGTTTTCTTGTGATGGGTTGATATATCTAATGTTTCTCTGTAAGATAATCAAATTATAACAGTCATTTCTGCTTGTGGGAAATTGTTACTGTAGAAAAATTAATGCTTACATTTTTATTTTTTTTAAACCAATAGATATAATTCTAATCAGAATAACTGAGCAAAAGAAGAAATAAATAACTGATCGTCCTTCTCTGACTTAATTTTACCTTCAATTCCTTGTGGTCTTAACCTACTTCTGTAACTGAAATTTTTTTTTCTTCTTTAGCATTAGTAATTTTAAGTAACAGAAATGAGACAAACAAGGTTTTGAACTCTCCGTTAGAGTTTTCTTTTTAGAAACTTCTATTGCCACTGCAACAAATGAATAGTTATTTCTTATTATTTCAAATGAATATTAGCTCTGTAGTATACTTTGTAATTAGTTAAATTTCCATTTTACTAAATTTTTCTCTATTTTACTTTTAAAAATTCAAAAGAAGCTTTTCAAAACAATTTCAACTATGATTTTACAGAAAAGCAAGCAGTTTATCATCAACTATCTGCAAATGCAAAGAATGAAAGGTGCCAAGTCCCATGGTTGTCTCATTTCTGTTAGTCACAACTGACTGTTGTCACCCTCAGATAAGTATGGAGGTATCTTGTTTGTAACTTGTAGCAGAGGAATTAACATGATAAGTATATAGTATCAGTTAAAATACGAAAATGTCTTAGCATTATTAATTTATTTATAATGAAGACTCAAATTTATTTCCTAAAGAAATTTGTATTTCGGATAGCACTATTTCTCAAATTTTAGTTTGCAACCCGAATTTACATCACTCGATGCGGGTTTATCATTTGCTTCTCTCTCTCTATATATATATTTTTCAATCTGATTGGTTGTTTTTTCTCTATTTTACTTCAAATCTTGCAGTAATATTTCAATAACAGAAATGTCACCAAAGAGTATGTCAACAACTAATTTTTCAGAACTCGAGATTTGGAATTAACAAATTCTGTGGATGCATCACATCTGGCTAGTGAAGCTCAAAATCCTGACTTCCTTGTATTTATGAAAACTACTCTGTAACTTTCAGCCTGTTTTCCCACATTTCTTATTAAGAGATACCTTTCTCATAAAATTCAAATATTCTTTTCCAAATCTACTTTTTATATATCCTTCGTTAACATACAGAAACCTTTTTTTTTGCACTCGTAATTTTTTTTCACATTCATAACTAAAGAGAAATTAAGACTTTAAACGTAACAAGTATCTGAAAGTAGGGTTACCATATTTTTTGAAAACAATATGCGACATCAATGTCAACCATCAAAAATAAAAATTATATATATTAAAAAAAAGTAAAGCAAATAAAATGTTTACCTTCAAATAAATATTTATGATCACAGCAAGCAAGAAATTCATCAGCTTTTCAAAGTTTTGAAATTCTTACTTTGTGATATCATAGGGCAAAGATTATCTGGGTCGAACGGTTTTCTATATTATTTACCCTTATTATGTTAATTCACATATTTTTAAACTTTTATAATGTATACAAATGTGTAAAAAGCAAAGCAAAATGTACCTTCTCTTTATTTTTGAAAGCAGCATAAAAGTTTTCTGCCTGTTTCTTGTTACATTAATTTATCCTCTCTACTCACACCCCAAAATTTGTATTTGTGCTACCTGCACACAGTACGATAACTTTTTATTTTCTATACCAAACTTTTTAAGTTTTAGTAAAGTGATGGGTTAAAATATCTAATGTCTCTCTGTAAAATAACTAAATTCTATGAGTTGTGCTGTTTTAATTTGGTACAAGTGTTTTCTTCTAGTCTGGTGAAGGTATCTACAGATATAGTAACAAAATTGTCACTTTTCAGTTCATTTGTACTTTATTCAAAAACACAATTCTGTTGTTTGATATGCACTGTGTGCTTAATTCCCCCAACACTAAAATAGTATGGGTGGTAAAGTTGTGAAATAAGTTTCGACTCGCACTCAAGTCCCTTGATCTTAACTGTTATCATGTACAGTTGTGTGAAAAGAAAAGAAAATGTACGTTCTCTTTATTTTCGAAAGCAGCATAAACGTTTTTTCTGCTTATTTCTTCTTGTTACATTGTACGAACATTAATTTATCCTGTCTTCTCACTCCACAAAATTTGTATTTGTGCTATCTGCACACAGTACGATACGTTTTTTGTTTTCTATAACAAAATTTTCAAGAGTTTTAGTAACGTGATGGGTTTAAATATCAGCTGTCTCTCTGTAAAATAACCAAATTGTAGCAGTCATGCTGTTAGAATTTGGTACGATTGTTTTCTTCTAGTCTCTTGGAGCTATCTGCAGATATAGTAACAAAATTGTCAATTTTCAGTTCATTTGTACTTTATTCACAAAACGAAAATTCTGTTATTTGTTATGACCTCTGTTTTTAATTTCATTTCCCTACACTAAAATAGTATGGGTGGTAAAGTTGTGAAATAGGTTTCGACTCGCAGTGACATGATTTTAAACTTTTATCATGTACAAATGTGTGAAAAGAAAAGAAAATGTACCGTCTCTTTATTTGGAAAGCAGCATAAAAGTTTTCTGTCTATTTCTTCTTGTTACCTTGTATGAACATTAATTTATCCAGTCTTCTGACTCCCCAAAATTTGTATTTGTGTTATCTGGCATAGTACGATACCTTTTTAAACAGAAATGCATTCAGGTATATAAAGTTATGGATTTATGTATCAAATTCTAAACAGAATAAATCTCTAAAAATTTTGCTTTGGAAAACACAATAACAACAACAACAACAACAACACACATTTTTGTTCATTTAAGTTTATAAAAATATATTTTAATTTGCTGAAATATTATTATTTACAGAGAAAAAAATTTGAAACATGTAATTACCTAAAAATATTCAAAGACTCGTGGTTCACTCATTATTTTACTTTACTGGACACAAAACATCACAATACAATAGCTGCACAGGATGAACGAATTGCAGTAACTGAAAAGGCACTCGACTCGAATTGTTTTTCCTTATAGGACTGTTTACCTGACCGTTCCTTCAAAAATGAAACTTTCGTGCAGATGACTCGCAGACATGTTTTCGCATGCTGGGATTTGATATTGATGTGAGTTTATCTTACTTTGTGACAACATGAGGCACACCTTATCTCTGTGGCTCGAATGGTATTCTATATTATTTATCCTTATTATGTTAAGTATTTTTATCCTCAAACAGCGTTTTTTGATGTTAGAGCATGTGACTAGTCCTCTCACTCATATGTCCGAAATTGTTGGGATGGTAAAATATATATACCATTAGGTGGTGATGGTGAAAGGGTAGTCGAGAGGTTGACAGTGGTCTTCTCTACAATGCTTTCTCCTCACCCCCTACTCACCCACCTCTCCTCCAGAAGATGTCTACTCACCCAAGGGAGATGAGCGAGCTCGCCATTTGCAGATATCTTTTAGTGATGTCACCTCAAACTGATAACCAGGGAGATGAGCGAGAGGGAGATGAGGAAGATGTTCGCTTATCCAAAGGAGATGAGCGAACATCTTCTGGATGATAGGGATGAGGACGGGGGGGGCATTGCAGGGAAGATTGCTGTCAACCTCTCGACTCCCTTTCACCTCAATCATGTAATGCTAACTTTTTTCCATCCCAACAATTTCGGACATCCACAAATGGCTTGCTCGCTCATCTCCCTGGTTATCAGTTTGATGTGACATCACTAAAAGATATCTGCAAATGGTGAGCTCGCTCATCTCCCTTGGGTGAGCAGACATCTTCTGTGGGAGAGTGGGGGGGGGTGAGGGGAAAAATTGTAGGGAAGGGAAGACCACTGTCATCCTCTCGACTACCCTTTCACCATCACCACCTGATGGTATATTTTTTTTTTCCCATCCCAACAATTTCGGACATATGAGTGAGAGGACTAGTCACATGCTCTAACATCAAAAACACTGTTTGAGGATAAAAATGCTTAAGGATAAATAATATAGAATACGATTCGAGCCAGAGAGATAAGGTTTGCCTCATGATGTCACAAAACAAGATAAACTTGCATCAAATCCCAGCATGCAAAAACATGTCTGCAAGTCATCTGCACTAAAGCTTCATTTTTAAAGAAACAGTTAGGTAAACAGTACTATGAGGAAAAATAATCAACTCGAGTGCCTTTTCAGTTACTGCAATTCGTTCATCCTGTGCAGCTATTGTATTGTGTTGTTTTATGTCCAGTAAAGTAAAATAATGAGTGAACCAGAAAAGTCTGAATATTTTTAGGTAATTACATGTTTCGAATTTTTTTTCTCTATAAATAATAATATTTCAGCAAATTAAAATATGCATTTATAAACTTAAATGAACAAAGATGTGTGTTGTGTTTTCCGCAGTGCAATTTTTACACATTTATTCTGTTTAGAATTTGATAAATAAATCCATAACTTTATATACATTAACGCATTTCTGTTTATAAAAGGTATCGTACTGTTCCAGATAACACATATGCAAATTTTGGGGAGTGAGAAGACAGGATAAATTAATGTTCATACAAGGTAACAAGAAATAGGCAGAAAACTTTTATGCTGCTTTCAAAATAAAGAGAAGGTACATTTTCTTTTCACACATCTGTACATGATAAAAGTTTAAAATCAAGTTACTGTGAGTCAACTTATTTCAGAAACTTTACCACCCATACTATTTAAGTGTAGGGAAATGAAATTAAAAACAGAGGTCATAGCAAATAACAATTGTAGTTTTGTGAATAAAGTAAAAATGAACTGAAAAGTGACAATTTTGTTACTATATCTGTAGATAGCTCCACCAGACTAGAAGAAAATACTTGTACCAAATTATAACAGCACTTCTGTTACAATTTACAGAGAGACAGCTGATATTTTAACCCATCACGTTACTAAAACTTCTTGCTCCCCAATTACAAATTTTGGGGAGTGAGAAGACAGGATAAATTAATGTTCGTACAATGTAACAAGAAGAAATAGGCAGAAATCGTTTATGCTGCTTTCAAAAATAAAGAGAAAACACATTTTTCTTTTCATACATTTGTACATGATAAAAGTTTAAAAATATGTGACTTGACATAATAAGGATAAATAATATAGAAAACCATTCGACCCAGATAATCTTTGCCCTATGATGTCACAAAGTAAGAATTTAATAACTTTGAAAAGCTGATGAATTTCTTGCTTGTTGTGATCATAAATATTTATTTGAAGGTAAGCATTTTATTTTCTTTACTTTTTTTTAATATATATAATTTTTATTTTTGATGGTTGACATTGATGTCGCATATTGTTTTCAAAAAATATGGTAACCCTACTTTCAGATACTTGTTACATTTAAAGTCTTAATTTCTGTTTAGTTATGAATGTGAAAAAAAATTACGAGTGCAAAAAAAAAGGTTTCTGTATGTTAATGAAGAATATATAAAAAGTAGATTTTGAAAAGAATATTTGAATTTTATGAGAAAGGTATCTCTTAATAAGAAATGTGGGAAAACAGGCTCAAAGTTACAGAGTAGTTTCATAAATACAAGGAAGTCGGGATTTTGAGCTTCCACAGAATTTGTTAATTCCAAATCTCGAGTTCCGAAAAATTAGTTGTTGAAATACTCTTTGGTGACGTTTCTGTTATTGAAATATTACTGCAAGATTTGAAGTAAAATAGAGAAAAAACAACCAATCAGATTGAAAAATATATATATAGAGAAAGAGAAGCACATGATAAACCCGCATCAAGTGATGTAAATTCGGGTTGCAAACTAAAATTTGAGAAATATTGTGCCATCCAAAATGCAAATTTCTTTGGGAAAGCAATTTGAGTCTTCATTATAAATAAATTAATAATGCTAAGACATTTTCGTATTTTAACTGATACTATATACTTATCATGTTAATTCCTCTGCTACAAGTTACAAACAAGATATATCCATACTTATCTGATTGTGACAATGGTAAGTTGTGTCTAACGGAAATGAGTCAAACATGGGACTTGGCACCTTTCATTCTTTGCATTTGCACATAGTTGATGATAAACTGCTTGCTCTTCTGTAAAATCATAGTTAAAATTGTTTTGAAAAACATAGTTTGAATTTTTAAAAATAAAATAGAGTAAAACTCGTTAACATGTTAATTAAACTAATTACAAAGTATACTGCAGAGCTAATATTCATTTCAAATAATAAGAAATAACTATTTATTTGTTGTGGTAGCAATAGAAGTTTCTAAAAAGAAAACGCTAATGGAGAGTTCAAAACCTTGTTTGTCTAATGCTAAAGAAGAAAAAATAAATAAATGTCAGTTACAGAAGTAGGTTAAGAGCACAAGAAATCGAAGGCAAAATTAATAATCATAGAAGGACAATCAGTTATTTATTTTTTTTGCTCAGTTATTTTGATTAGAATTATACATATTGGTTTTAAAAAAAATAAAAATGTAAGCATTAATTTTACCACAGTAACAATTATTTTACAGAGAGACATTAGATATTTTAACCCATCATGTTACTAAAACTCTTAAAAAGTTTTGTGGACCCTTTAAAGTAAAAAAAGTGTCTTTTTCACTTTTTTAATTCCTGTATGTTAGATTCAGAAATACAATATTGTAAATAATATTTCAGTCAAATTAAAAGTAACATAGAAATTAACAATGTATGCTACAGAGCTAATATTCATTTGAAATATAAGAAAATGCTAATGACGATTTCCAACCCAAACACACGATTTCTAACCCAGGTACAACAAAATAGCAAACGGAAATGAGACACATCTTTAAGATGACTAATAAAAATCTACAGTGTGTTATTCTGATTAGAAAAATAAATTTCAACTGTATGATGTCATTATGGACAGAAACTGTGGGAAAACATAGCATGAGGCAAAGTACAAATGAAATTAATCAAGAGTACCAAACGGACAGAAATCTAAAGGAAGATATAGTCAACTAGATTTTAATTTACAGTATTTACAGAAATTTGGTTCTTTCAACTCATGTGTTTTTTGTGTGCGTTGTGCTGTGGATATAAGGTTATAATTCAACAATTGGAATATCTGTTCGCTTTCAGAGAAGCCGTTCTGGAGAGACTGTAAGTTAATTTAAATTATCATTAGAATTTTCTAGACTACATACAAAATTTCTTTTAAACCATTTAAGTCTGTTTATTTCATTTTATTATTTTTTTAATGTCGTTTGATATTTCTCTTGACTGTAAACTAAAAATTCCAATAGCCAAGCATTTTGTTATAAAGATAACATTAATTAGAAAAGTAATGAAGTTTAAGATCTTAAAATTTTAGACAAATCAAAATATTTGGCAGAGTTATATATATGAGAAAAAAGTATGTTTGAGGGACAGCATTGATACCTATAATTAATTATTCAGAAATTTTCTAAACTAAGAATTCCCATATTCAATAACAGGAATGAAATATCACATATTTATTGGAAAATTACTATTGCCAACTGTAGACAATATCAAAATGTTTGGATGAGTTATGAATATGCGAAAAAAAAAGAGAGAGTGTGTGTGATTAACAACAATGACAGATGTGTGTAACCCTGGGAAATTCCAAGATATCTTATCTCTAAACATTACCCACAATTCCATAGGCAAACCAAAACTCCACGTGATGTCACTGAGACATATGTTTCCCAGAAATATCCAAACATATAATGTCACGATTCCTGATATTTAAACAGTCCCACAATGCTATATGCGAACCAAACACACCACGTGATGTCCCTGGCAGAAGGGGGCCCAGCAAAATTCCAAACTCTCTCTTAACTCTACCATCACCCATAATCCCATACGCAAACCATTTACTTATCTACGTCTCACAACCATTTACTTATCTACATCTCACAAAAACACACATCCATGGCTGATTCACCCTACCCCTATTTGGTTCATAGTGTCCATCATCCAATCACAACATGAATCCTTATCCACTAATATATCTTCCTTTTCCATTCAAAATAGTAATGTCACTTATTTACAACTAACAAATGATGTCACTTTTCTACATCTAATAACAACACATATCCAGGACACTGATGTCGCTTCCCCCATACATGCTACCCCTATTTGGTTCAATCGTGTCGTGGTTCAGTGTCCCACCAATCACGACACGATTCCTTTTATTTTATCGAACCATCACCACAAATCCATACGCGAACCAAAACACAAGACCCGACGTCACTGACACATCTCCCCCCAGGGAAATTCCAAACTCATGACGTCATGCCATGCCTCCATCACAATGACATCAATGATCTCATCACACAATGACGTCATGAATCCTTATCTTATCTTCATCTCAATCTTGTTCATAGTGGGGCCCTTACTACTAGCGTCTGATCGATAATATTCCACTTAGAACCACGGGTAGTATAGGCATTTTGCCATAATTATTTCTGTAACAGTGTCTTAGTAATTTCCTTGACTTCTGATCGTTAAAATAAACTTTAAAATTATACAGCAAAGAAGCATTTTTTAAAAATGTTATTAGCTGGTAAAAATGTGTAGTGCACTGAAAATCACTAAAAGATGATTTGTCATAAGTTGACTTTCCACTGCTGAGAAATAATAATACGAACTGGTTTAGTACATAAATTGTGAAAACCAGTACATAATCAAGAAAATCAAAACTTTTTCTGGGTTAGATTTCCAGTTAAAGCATTCTATGCAAAATAGAACAAATTTTTCTACACGGATCAAATATAAATGTGGAGTATATATGTTTGTAAGCTCTACACAAACTCAATCAGTTAATCGTTTTAAGAAAGCAAACTGCAGCGCTAAGATTTGTCGTCAAAGTCGTCACTAATTGATATTCTTAAGAAGTTTGGTATGTTGATCTTCAGTTTTTTACATAATCTTCATTAAAGATACTTCATATTAAGGGGAAATATCTCCTCCCCTCTAAAATAGGGTATTCCTCTTGCTATACATCAGTACTAAACCTGAAAGTACAGTATCAACTTTCGCAATTGTTTTTTATGTTCTCCCCCCCCCTTTTTTTTCCCAATGATGATAATACCGACTAAATATTGTAAAGCCATCATACATTAGTACTACAGGACGAAGAACAGATGCTTTTCAATCGGCTAGCTAGCAGGTGGAATAGTGCAAGGCTACCTACAGTGGCAGATTACCATTACCCATTAAGGCAATGAGGCACGTGACTAGGGGGGGGGGCCTCAAGCTTTGGGGAACCCAAGCCAAAATATTTTCCTATAGTGTTTTAAAATAGATTAATGTTTTCAGTAAACATAATAAAAATCTGGATTATTTTAAGCGAAAATTTTTTCAAAACAATTATTACGTTTTAATACGTATTTTGAACAGTGTACACTATCTACACTTTAAATAATGCCGCAATACCAATGTCGGCGCTAGTTGACAAGCTTCGTATTTTGTATTTTGAACAGCGCGCGCTATCCACGCTTTAAATTAAACCGCATTACCAATGTCGGCACACGGCGCTGTTGATAGCTTCGAGGTCACGAAAACTGATTGCATTGCCGAGATAGGAAGTTTCGCCTGGTTGCTCCTTAGCTTCATTTGTTATTGAATCGTGTAAGAGTGAGGTGTTTGTTTCAAAAATAACTTTTTAGTGTGACTTTTCGTGTTTTCATTATTTGAGTGTAGTGCAAGTAAAAAAAAACTTTGTAAAATTGTAAAAAAAAACTGATAAAAAATTTAAAAAAAAAGTTGTATTATTTATCATCTTTTAACCCTTAACAGGCAGAAAAATCTAGAAGTTCAAAAAATTCAAAAGTACAAAATATCATTTATTTGCCACCTAATTTCTTTTTTTTTTTAAATTCTTTATTATTATTTTTTTCAGGGGTTCCAAATATAATTTGCCTAGGGGCCCCAACTCTCCTTAATCTACCACTGGTTACCTACCATCTTACTTATTTGGAAGTCCGAAGTGGCTTAAAAAAAAAATATATATATATATATATATATATATATATATATATATTTGGTCTGTAGAGCGTGTTCTCCGGATTATATCGCCCATTTATAAAAACCTATCGTACTAAAGTGCTATTGTTTTATGATCTCGAATCGTGGAATTATCAAAGTTTTTGTTTGAAATGTTTATTAGTTACTTGGAAATCTAATAGCCCACCAAACATTGACGTTGACCCCTGTGGGATATAATCCATCTCCGTTTTATACGAATATAAAATGAAATAACGCTTTAAATCTTTTTCATTCGGGATGTGAGCGAAAGTCAGTCACATTCCTCAGCGCACGCCCTTTCTTTTATACTTATGAAACGAAAATGTGCGTGTTTATATTTTACCTCTCGGTTATACATGGGACTAATTACTGCGTTTTATTTGTAAAATGAATAAATTAATCATTGTTTTTCCCTTTCATTACTATTTTAGGTCGTTCTTGACCTTATTTCGCATATCATCATGGTTTTTACAATCCTAAGAGGATGTAAATATTCTCATTCGAAAGAGGTATAACATTTGGCTGTCGTTTACGTCTCTTCCGGCTAAGTTAAACAAAATTTCAAGGAGATTGATTATCCTTGCTTGTAATGCATTCAGTCAAAATTAGCTCCACTGAATTCTTGTGTTTCTTTTAAGAAAGCACAATTACCTTAATATAATCATTGACTCACGTCTGGCAACATCCTAGAACCCGCTACTATTAAAGATTTCCTGTTTGGGTGAGTTCTATTTTAACTATCTTGTAATCAAGAGGTTTCTTTGTTTTACAAAAAAAAAAAAAAAATCATTAACATTGCGGCCAAAGTTGAATTCTACTGCAGTAAGCTAAGCTATTATATACCGTTTTCATTTCATGTGAGCAGTACTGTTATTTGAAAATAATGCTGTGTTGTAATTTCCATATGCTCGGCATAATTCCCTGGGTATATTGTATATTAATTAGTCAGTGATTGCTCTGAAATGAGATTTTAACATTTATCTCTTAGTACAAACAAAACGGACGATTTGAAACAATTAACGTGTTCTGTTTTTTAAATAAATTTTTACGGCTACTTATCATTCATTACTGAAACGATTTACTGACATATGTCAGCCAAGAAACGTCTTGAGTTACAAAGACAGCAGAGGATTTGAAAGCAGAGTTCTTCACACTTAAAATTGCATAACTTTTCCGCGAGCTTAACGTAGTTATATCATAGTTGTGCCTAGTAGTCTACAACTAACTTAGCTACTGGCAGTTGTATTTGTTTCTAAATTTTGCCAGTGTGCGTCACGAGAAAGCGAAAGACTCCAACTGGGGTACAGGTGTCCCGCCAATCTTGTTGGGCGCCAGATTAAAAAAAATAAAAATAAAAAATCGGCTATAACAACAAGGAATCTATTTCGTAATGTATGCTATACGAACAACATGTGAAGTTTTACAACACAGGCCATTAGTGTCGGTACCATATAGCTACAAGTAACACGTGCTGACTGTGAATTATCAGTATCATTTCAGTTCAAGTAAATTTTGGATTATTTAATCGATCTTTAGTGCTGCCACTAACGCTAATAATACTTATTATTCATCGCACGATATATGCTGCTCAGAAAGTACGTGTTTGGCCTTTCAAGGAGAGTCGCTTTCCTCCGTTAAGTAAAGGATTGCAGTACCCAAACCAAGTAGTAATATAAAAGTCCAGTGCGCGAACCGTAAAGTAGTAGTAAAAATAACATATTATAGGCAGCGACAAACTGCAAAACCATGCTGTCCAGGAGATACGATTCATCTTTCAATACAGGATCATATGTAAGACCATTACATGAGAATCCTTTGGAAGAACTCTCAGGAGGATGCGGTTTTAGAGGTAGTTTATTTGGTCGTTCACCTTCACCAATATTCTCCCACCCTCGGATTGGTAGTTTAGGGGTTAATGAACATGGATTATTTCGATCTGCTTCTTCAGACAGAATTCCAATGCTGCAAAGTGGATCAACATTTAGTCCACTGGCCCGAACGGCAATCCATGCAAGATCGCTCCGACCACTCTTTGACTTGGATGAAGCTCCTCTGTCATTTCCATCAAGTACATTGGGTTCAAGGCTTCCAGGTTCATTACCGGATTCACCTGCGTTTCGACGGAAACACGTGTCCTCTTGGAATGAGAGAAATGATTTCGAAAGTTTTTCACCTTCAAGGCCGGTTATAAGAAATATATCAACTTTTCAAGGTACGGCCATGGATTATTATCGTCCTGTTATTCGTTCTCGACCCGTACTTCACAGTAATTACATACCAAGGCCAAAAATGGAAAGAGAGAATGCTCCCACAGGTATTCTTCGAAATCGACAAGTTATCAAATTTAGGGAGATTAACAGACCTGATATCGATACCTCTCATCATAACGTATCTTGGAAATTGCCATCTCCTGCTTCCAGCCCTCTGGTGACAAGAAAACAAATAGTTCAAAATCAAGATGATCAGTCTGATGAAATGACTGACACTTCAGACACAAATAATAATAAGACAGGTTCTAGAAGAAGAAGATTAGCAAATCAAAATCAACAGCCAGCTGGAAATGTGACTACAAATCAACAACTGGATTCGAGAAGACGGCGAGTGAAGAATCAAGGTTCTCAAGGTGATGTTAAACCTGATAGTAGGGTTACAACAAATGAATCTAATTTCAAGATAGAGGCCGATCAAGATGCTAAGAATTCTGTTAACGAAACAGAAGGTGAGCTTAATTTTCGAGCTTATCATAAACTTATTATTAGAAACAACTATATTTTAATCTGTTTTAAATTTTACAAATTCTTATTTATCATACTAAAAAAAAAAAAAACTACAATGTAGCAATTCCTTTAGTCTTAAATTTCATTCGAAAAAAAAAAAAAAAAAAAAAAAGAAATCAGCTCCCAGTCTAGTTGATGTACATATAGCTTCGTGGCTTTCAGTTATTTCCTGACTGTTTAAGTCACGAAGTCTCCAAACTCGTTTAATTGCAATCTTTCCTTAAGTTATAAAATTTATAACTTATAACATATCCGGTATTTTATTCATCGTTTTTACTTTGTTCTACATGGATGAAAGGCATCTGAGTCGGGCAACTTGCTTCTGAGTTTCTGGTTCTGAGTCCAACCAGGACTCAGAACCAGAATCTCACCATCATTTTTAACTTGCCTCACACGAAAGTGGCGAGATTTGGGGATTTTAACTCTGAAACCGTTTTCCCACTTACATAAAATATCCAAAACCATTAAGAAACTACTTATTTAATTTATTCGAGATTATGCTCAACTGTTGACTTTAGTTGCTTCTACATGATCTTTGACAATGTTTTTTTTTAACGCTAATTAGTTGACAGAGCATTTAATCAAAGTTAACCTGGGAAATTACCTTTTTTTTTTTTTTTTAATGAATGTTTGGCCGCTCTAACAGCACTTCATATAGGCAGTTGTACGTAACAACTTGGAAATATTGAATTATGCGATAACAACTTTGTTAGATGTGTGGGAAGCTTCGGATTCAAATCTCATTTTGGAGTTTGTTCGTTTAGTAGTCGGTTTTTAAAATATTTTGAGTTTTTTTATAATTAACAACTCCTTCTCCCTGGGATTTTGTTGAGTGAAAAAAAATCCAATGTTTCAATCTACAAAAACACAGGTTAGTGTTTTGATTACTTTGTTTACAGATAAATCGGTCTATCATTTGCCTTTACACTAATCCGGAACAACTCATATAGCTTATAAGAGCTGAATTAATCACAGCTATAACTTTCCAGTAATTGGGATCCACTGTGTAATCCTTCAGTTCTTATCCTTTATCATGTATGCTCCATAGAAGCAAGAACATCGGAGAGTAGAATATTTTACAATGAATTATGATATTGATTACTCATTATAAAACTGCAGACATTTCATAATGAATTTATTTACGGAACTAAACAAATTGTGGAAAATTAACTGGAATGACGGAAATGCAGAGGTACTTATTAAGTTCCATTTAACTTGAGCCGCACTCATTAACATTTTTCTTTTGTTATTCGCTGGTGAGAATCAAATCATGAAGCTGAATGCTTACCTGGCTAACATTCTTCTTAGTTTCTCTAGGAGTAGTTAAACAACTATTTCCGGTATGGGAACGTCATTTCAACTCTTTAATGAAATGAAGGTGAGTAAAATGTGGAATTTCCAAATCAGATTTGAAGAAGCATTTTCTTTAAGTGTTTTTTTAAGATGGTGAGAGTTATCCAAGGCCGTACTCTCCCCGTCCTGTAAAAGTACGCCTTTGCTCCAATTTAAATTGGTGCTTAAGTTTGTCTAGTTTTAAACTGATACGTAAAAGCAACTCCGTTTTTCTGAATAAATATGCATTAGCTAAATCCAAACTTTTTTTAACATTACAGTATTTCTTTTGCTGTCATTGAAAAACGTGTACAAGGTAAATATCAAAGTGCATATTTGTGAATGAAGTGCTCCAATTTCGTAAAACTGCGGAACTGATCCCTTTTTTGATCATAATAAATATCGTACGTTTTTAATGTTATTATTTATTTATTTTATTGTTATTTTTTTTGAAAAATTGAATCTCCAGGCAACTTTTTAAATCGCACAGAACAATTTTTTTTTATGTGACTCATTAAAGCGCGGTTATAAACCTATAGTACATCAGAACAATAGGCGAGCTATTTATTTATTTTTTTGTCAGCCGTCTCTTCACGGGATGCCATGCCATTTATAATCAGGAATAGTCTTTGGTCTTGGACCAACTATCTCTGATTGATTACTGGTGAAGACTGAACTATGCCCTCAGTCTCGAAAAGTTAGATTGGGCTAAAACGACCTCGCTTACTTCCTACAGAGGAATAAAATACATTAGCGGATTTATCTATTGTTTTGTACATAACCCAGAAACTTTACTCTAGAGACTAAACATGGAGCTTTTTCAAGCCACTTCAGACCTCCAATAAGTCGGAAAGTGGCCGTACCGAGAGATGGAATTCGTCCCCTACCTTAAAGACAATCAGAACCATCCATTGCAACGGTGGAAATTGAACCTGCAGCCTGTTGGAGAGCAGATATGCTAACCACTCGGCAATTATGCGCTCTCTCACATTGTGAGAGAGCGCATAAAAGCAAAGGCACCACAATCATTGTGGTGCCTTTGCTTTGAATTAGAGATCAACTTTTATTTTGTAATATTTTAAGTTTCTTCTTAGCCAGTATATTTCATAAATGTAACATTTCATTATTATATTACTTATTTATTAATTCAATATTGATGAAAGGCCTTCGTACTGTCTCCCCGAAGGGTCGATTTTAGTCGCAGGACTAGAGGAATTCTTGAGCCTTTTTTTTTTTTTTTAACCCATTCCGAAGGTGATATTTGGTGCGGATATGTAAGATTTTTAATCCTAAGATTCACGAATTGACTGTGGAACACGTGCTCTAGCATACAAATAAATATTAGTAAATTAGAAACATCGCTTCTTATCCAGCACTCTGGGAAGAATATACACTCCATTTCCACTTGTTTTGATGAAAACAAGTTCATATCCTTCGATGAACAAATAGGCGAATGGGAAGACTACTAGTCAAGTGTAGGTGGGATACTCTGCTGAGTTCTAGTTCGACAGTGTATATGAATAGAACGACACTTCAAGGGATCAGATTAGCCAAAGAAATGTGAAGATCATGCTGTGTATATAAATACAATAAGAATATTTCACAGCATACAGATTGTTACCAGCCCCATTGTTTGCTATATAGGGGAAGAACATAGCAGTTCAAGCTTACCTTGTAGCTGTCATCAGGGGATAATGCTTGTCTTGAAATTCACGCTTGCCCTTGTTATCATTCAGGGAGTGACAGGTACGATTGAAGTCTGATTAGCGGAATAATGAATTACTGACCATTTAAAACTATATATTTAGAAATTTATGTACATTTAATCATACAATACAACATTTCTTTTACAAATGATATTCTATATTTTTCAATTTAGCTACTTGAATACAAATTCCACCCTACGGTTCTTCTTTATGAACTGGTCAATAACATCGTCATAAAAAGTATATCGTAACTTAATTTTCCCAAGCAACACGCATACTTGTAAAGGCTGGCTGAAGCTCACTGGCTAGAGCTACTTTGACTGCGTATGGCCTGTGTTTAAGACGACGTGAAGGGAGCGGAAATGGCTATGCGCGCACATGAAATCGCAGTGCTGCAGCGAGGACATGGAAGCTCCCACAACCGAGCAAGCATCGGCCTTCGATACACAACGCAAAGCTCAATTATTGCAGCGCAATCTTAAGACATCTTCTGTCTACAAAAATGAAAGCCTAAATGGAATGCTTATAAATGCATGCATTTATTAACAAATAAATATTACTTCTTCCTCAAGTAATGAGCTTGCGCAGCAAGCTTAGTAAGCATGGAGAATTCGCCCCTGTTAGTCATGTACAATGCTTTGAAATGCGCCTTTCCTCGTATACATAACTTCATAATTATAGTGGTTGTTTAAAGATACGGGAAACGAACTGCTCAGATACATATCTCTTTCTGGTATCTGCGAATAATATTTAATCCCATTTTATTTCATTGTTTCGAAGACGCTTAAAAAAAAAAAAATCACGTCTCAGTGTGAAGGCTTCAGGAGAGGATCAAAACTAAGCATTTTCAATTTTTATATTGAAAGCTGTCTGGGACGGATGAATTGAGCTTGTTTTTCTTTTATTACTCTACTAAGTATTAAGCAAAAGTACATTTGGCTGAGGAGTATAATTGGCTATAATTAATTTTTATTATACATTTTCGGAATAACAAAAATTAATTTAAAAAATAAAAATAACTTGGGCAAACCTCGTTGAAAATTATCAGCAACTTTGCTAAGCTAACTGCAGGTTTATGGAATTAGACAATATCATTCAGGCGCGTGTTTTCCTGTAAGGGAAAAAAAAATGTTACACGTGAGGCACATATCTCCCACTCTTCAATTCTCTTCTGAAATAAGGATGCTACATCATTCCCTCTCCTTAAATATTCCGAAGTTCAAATATTACAGTAATATACTCTAGTAGTTTAAAAAAAATTATTCAACAAATAAAATTTTATAATTACAAATAATTCTTAACCGGAGTAGGTATCCTTCCTTCTCTTCAAGATTAGCGTGTCTTCCAAGTAACAGTCACAAATTCATTTACTTCTGAATGCTTCTTTTTAAGCAAATAAAAATGCGGTACACGGATTTTGTTGTAAATTAGGCGTAAGATGCAGAAAATAATTGTAATTTGTATATTTATAATGAGCACATCGAATCCAAAAGAAATAATTTGATCTCCGGTTTAAAAGGATAAGTTACTTCAACAGGAAAATAAGTATATCCAAAAAAATATTTCTGAAACAAGGTTTCAGTAATTGAGATCTTTAACAACAAGAAAGGGATTTTTAATAATTTACCCGCTTGAATTTTAAATTTGTGGACATAAATTTACGATAATTTTGTTGTTATTCACGAGTTTCGTCTTGTAAAAGCCAATCATAAAAAAAAAAATTGTAGTAAACAGACAAGCAATTCATTTGGTGCTATTTATCTGACATTCTTTGAAGCAGTTTTCTCGTTATTTAAGTTTATGTAAGACAATTACTTAATCAATAAAATTGAGTTAGTGTACGTTTATTTGTTGGCATGACTTATTCAAGTCGCTCTAACCTAAACGTAACCTTGGCCGTATTTAACCTTTATGATAGCAATAGTATGTGGTTATTTTTATCTGCTTCTTCACGTGGGCTGCATCACATTGTTAGGCCCACTCGTTTCTACTTTTCACGCTGCTATTATGTTTTATCTTCTTTAAAAAAAAAAAAAGTCTTGCATCAGAAATGTAAGCTGAAGCAGTACATATCCATAATTGGTTGCAATTAGAAGCGGCTCCTTTATTGATATTTTCTTTAACAATAGTGTTGTTGCTAAATGTTATGATATTTGAATGTGAGAGGAATTTACATTCACAGAACTTAATGTATCACCTCTTTCTAAATTGCAGCCACCCTCTTGCTTGGTTTAGAAGCAAGAGGTTGGTTTATCACCTTGGCTCACTTTTTTTTTTTTTTTTACATATGATAATTTTTATATCATTTTTAGGCGAAGTAGGAAAACAACTGAAACTGTCGAAACCGGTCGAACAATACAACCTCTAGAGGTGTTTACAAAGGAAGCGAAACTCATTGTACCTCATAATTACAACTCGATCGTAATCGGCTGAAGAAGAAAAACTATTTTTTTAATTTTCAGAATGTCATAATTCTTTCGTTAATTGAATCTGATGCTTGAAATACCTCTTCCAAATGTCTATATTTCTTTTGAACTGCGGGATAAACAATGTTTTGCAGGTAAAGTGCTCCACGTCAGATTCGAGTCGAGAGAATTCATTTAAATAGCTGATATTTAATGATCTTTGTAGATTCCTAGATTTTTTTCTCTTTGATTTCCGCTAGGCCATCATTCGAATTATTGTTTCTGGTGTCCGACTCTCGTATGCTCTTCGATACTTGACTCGATATACATATTATTATTACGGGCGACTCCAAGGAGTCCTTCGATTCATCGAGGGAGGCCCTAAACATCATGTCCATACAACATTCTCACAGTATCTATCATACCTTGCCTTGAACTCGCTCACCGTCATAGCACCCACAACAGACTCTGGCAACTTATTCCACTCATTTACCACTCTAAAAGTAAAGAACCCAGCTCTAACACCCTTGCTAACCACTTCCATAGTTGTCCCCTAGTTCTCCCACCAGTCCTGATCTCAAAAATATCCCCTGAATTAATCCTATAGAAACCCTTTAGCAATTTGTATGTCTCAATCATATCTCCCCTTTCCCGCCTAATCAACTAATTTCTGCAACCCACAAATCTTCAACCTGTTCTCATAAGGTTCATTCCATAGACCTGCTATCATCTTGGTCACTCGCCTCTGGATCCTCTCCACCTCCTCCCCATCAAGAAGAAACCTAGGTGACCAAATCTGGGCACAGTAGTCGAGACGAGGTCTTATCAAGGCTTGGTACAGAGGTACAATAACTTGCTTGTCTCTGCTCGTCAAAGTATTTTTCACAACCAAGTGAGTCGATGAGCTGATTTAGCCACTTTTGGAATATGCCCCCCCCCCCAAACTTCATCTCCTTATCCACCAACACTTCCAAGTCCCTGACCTCATCAATCTCCTGGAGTACAGTTCCACCAATGTGGTATACTGCTGCTAATCTTTTCACCCCAAAATGCATAACCTTACATTTTGTCACATTAAATTGATATCCATTCTCCTTAGTCCAGAACTCCAATCTATCCAAGTCGTCCTGCAAGATTTTGACATCTTCTGCATTCACTATTGCTCTACCAAACTTTGCATCATCAGCGAACAAATGAACTGTTCCTCTTAGATCCTTCCCTATATCGTTAATGAACAAATTAAACAGCAGTGGTCCAAGAACAGAACCCTGCGGCACACCACTAGTCACAGGCCGTCTTTTGGACTCTACTACTGAATAAACTACTCTCTGATATCTCTCCATCAACCACTCACCTATCCATCTCACCAACCTTATATCCATTCCCATATGTTGTAGTTTACAGATTAGAATTCCTTGTGGTATCCTGTCAAATGGCTTAGCCAGGTCCAGCAGTATCACTGTAAACCCATTACCCTTATCCAGTTCAGCCGTCACTGTGTTATAAAACTTGAACAAGTTACCGAGGCATGATCCATCACAAAGCAATGCTGGCCCCTGTACAGTATCTCATTTTCATCAATCCATTCCTGTATTTTTACCTTGACTACTTTCTCCAAGACCTTGACAACGACTCTTGATATGCTGATCGGTCGGTAATTTGCAACAGTAGTCTTGGATCCTCCTTTATACAGTGGAACTGTTTTCCCCTCTTTCCACACCTTCGGGACTAAACCAGACCCGAGACTCAGATTAAACAACATGGTCAAGGGCACTGATAATTCTTTAGCCGCTTCGCGTAAGACCCGTGCAGGTATACCATCCAATCCCACAGATGTATTCACATTAAGGTTCTGTAATAGACTAGTCACCTCTACTTCATTCATCACAATTCCCGTACAAAGTAATGGTTCCTTCATTTTTTCAATGTCACCACTTTGATGATATATATACTCTTTCAAAGTGCTCACTCAGTGATTCCACTATATCGACTGATTCAGTGACCTCCTTACCATCGTCATTCCTTAAAATTATTTTGCCGTGTACAGTTTTTTTTTTTTTTTTTGACTTGCAGCATATTGAAAGAACTGTTTAGGATTCTCTTTAGCTTGCATAGCTAGTTTCCTTTCATAATCAGCTTTTGCTTTTTTTTTTTTTACCACACTCGTTACCCTTCTGGTGCTGGCCTTCACTTTATACCGTTTGTGTGCCTGCAGGTCACCGCTTTCTTTAAATTCCCTCCACAGTTGTTTCTTTTTTGCAGTTCAAACTTAATGATGTTATTCATCCATTTAACCCCTACTTGTTTTACTATTCGGACCCTAGGTATACAATCAGCCATAACCTCCTGTAAATGCTTCTTGACCACTTCCATGCTCTATCGACATCCAGCCCTTGCAGTTTTACATGCCATGGCACTGATCCAAGCAATCTCCTAGGCTTGTCAGCACGGTAATTCCACATATACTCTGTCTTAATCGAAAATTCCACACCTTTAGCCACCTCCCAGGTCAAGACCTTATTATCACTCTCACCAATAGGTGGCAACATGGTCATATTCATTGGAGTCGAATTCTCAGATGCTATTACCAGGTCAAGCACTCTCACACTCCTGGCATTTTCAATTACACGCTGTCTCAGATAGTTATCCCTTAATAATTGAATAAAATCCACTTCCTTTCTCACATGTGTCCTCTCCTCCTTCCAATCAATGTTACCATAGTTGAAATCCCCCATAATAATTACCCTCCTTCCACTCATTTCATCAATTTGTTTATGCATACTATCTCAACCATCTATTCTATCACCTGGTCTATAGCAACACTCAACTGTATATTTTGTTCTGCCAGTCTGAATCTCACACCAAATACCCTCAAACGAGCTCTTTTCACTATCCTGCGATACAACTTAAATTCTCCTTGGCTGCAGTTCGTCAGCTGTCATCAATAACACTCCTCCCCCATTTTATTATCTCTGTCCCTCCTAAACACACTATAACCTACACATCCTATCCCACTAACTATATCATCTTCTGTCAGCCATGTTTCACTAATGCCTGTGGCCAGGAAGAACCAACCAAAGCCAAAAATTCTTCCTTCTTGTTGCTAATACTCCTGGCATTAGTATACACGAAATGCAGAGGTCCATTTGTCCCACCCCTATCTTGATGCGTTATTCTAACTATCCCATTCCGATTTCTTGTCCTTAGTACTGGCTCAGGTACATTATATACATTCTTACACTGAACTGTCTCACTGGTGTCCATATATCGACTCACCCCCCCCCTCCTTGGTAGTTCTAGTTTCCCTGATTCTGCACATCCGTTTTCACTTCAGTCAGCAACACTTTGTCCAGTCTCCGCACACCAGATCCATTCAAATGCAGGTCATTCATCTTTTCGCCCATCAAACTCATTCCACACGTCTACGAATTCCACACCACACCGTCTGTATAACCTGCGCATAAAGTCATTTGCGATTATGGTCCTCCTCCTAAACTCCTCTCTGTCATACCACGGAAACAGACTCACCATCATAACTCTGTCACTCTTTTTTTTAGCTACCTTTAACAATACTTTCAAGTTCTCTCTCATAAAAAATTTATCTCCTTTCAATTCATTCGTACCCGCCACAACTATCAATTCTTTCACCCTATGTTTTTGCGCTCTAATACTCTCACTTACATAATTAAACTTTGCACCCGGTAAGTACGATTTAGTTAAACTCCCATCTATCACTCATCTTAATAACGAGTCACCATACAACACTCTTTCCTTCATTTCAGAAACTCTCCCACTCTTACGCTTATTTTTCCTTTCAAACACTTGTTTATTTCCGTTAGCCGAGGCACTCTGGAAAGAGTTTTGCAGATGCTCTAATTGCCGCTGCGCATTTTGTATCACTGCGCGCAACTTAACGATCTCACTCCCTACAAATAATTTCTCTTTTTTTTTTTCATCATTTAAACCATTTTCTCTCTCTTTTCTCTTTCATATTATATCGAGTATATTATATAAATTATCTGCTTCCATTGACCATCCTGCACTAGGCAACAACTTAGTCACTGCTGCCAAAAACTGTTTTGGTTTCAACGCTGCCAAAATAGTTTTGTCTGTTTTCTCGCAAAGAAAAAAAATAACTTAGTTAAATCTCCACTTACTTTTATTCATGTACGACGTAACAATCAAGACCGGATTTCTTCTTGGACTCCTAGTCTTTTTTTCCAGCATAGTACGTCTCTTCTGTGGTATCTTCAGCTTCTATAGAAAACTTGGCATACTTTGTCGTCTCAAGACGTTACTTCTTTCCTGTTCAATTACTTATTCTGTATACATCTTAAGTCCGTCCAACCTTGGAATATTCTCATATTTGATGTGATGCAGAAGAGCGATTTGATTGATTGATGACCCTTTTTTTTTACAAAATTCCGCCACTGTTCTCACATACTGTCAATTTCCTCATTGTGTCTCTACAGATGTATCCATAGTCACTGTTCAGAAGAACTAGCATCCATTATGGTCCTGACTCTTTCACAAAAAGACAATCTCCACTTCGATACATCCAGGCAAAACATACTCTATTATAATATGCTGAAGTAACGTTCAGATAATATACTGCATATTATATAAATATAAGGAAGAGGGTAGATGAAAGGATGTTTATATTTATATACCCTCTTCCTTATTTTATTATATAAATATAAGGAAGCGGGTAGGTGAGTCCAGAGGAGCGCTTGCATTAAGAGCAAAATCTGAAGAGAGAGAAAGAGCACCTTCCACCATTACCCATGGTGACTGACCTAAGAGAACAACTGGCAATCTATTTACAAAATGAAGAAGGTACACCATAAGATGGCAATTTGTTGAGACGCTCTCCATTCTAGACTCCATCAAATGTCCTAGAAATGTCAAGTGCAACAGCAGAGGTTTCTCCAAACTTTTCCATGGAATGTATCTAGAGGTGGTTGATGTAAGCCAGGAGATCTGCTGTGGATCTTGATTGACAAAATCCATTTTGGTGGTTATTGATTAGTTGACAGTTCCCCCAGATATCGAAGCCGATTGTCGATGGCCCTTTTCATTACCTTGGACAATACGGGTAAAAGCAGTAGGTTGATAGTTGAATGTTAACACGGCACCTCTTTTTTGGGATTGTCTGTATGTGAGCTTGCTTCCATGCTTTAGGATGGATGCCAGCTGAGTATAGTATAGTATAATGTATAGATGTAAAGAATAGGTGTTAGTTCAGGAGCACAACTGATACGGCCCCATCAGGACCGGAAGCCATTTTGGTGTCTAGGTCGTTCAAGACTTCTCTGTCTTTTTGCATGCTTCCTGTAGGAAAAAGGCTACAGGAAGCATGCCAAAAAAAGCAATGAGTAAAGGAGGTGATTTGCCTTCATCTGTATATGAGTCGAATGAGAAGAATGATGCTAGGAAGTCAACCTTATCTTCAGGTAATGCCACAATGGCTACCATTTGGATGAGAAAAATGTGAAAGAACTGATGGACAAAAGTTTTGCCCAACAGCATTTGCGAAGAATCAGAAAGCAGGACTGCCATTGGCACAGGTGACGAGCCTGGGTCATTACCCAGACCGGTTTCGAAATTGGTCTGGGTAGTGATCCTTCCCATAATGCATAACATTATACATGTCCGAAAGGATATGTGCTTTTGCATTATGGAATACTAAGGCAAGTAATGTGGCGTCATTAGCCTCTATATATATACGAGTTTCTCAGTCGTGAAGTTACTTCACGCTCAAACATTGTTTGCTTACATTTGGATAAAGGATTAAACCAAGAATATAATTTCTTGGCATCTTAACTTTTTAAAACTAATCTTGTTTCGAGTGAACTGATACGTTGTTCTAAAGTGGTTGTTAGTACGAGTTTTGTAATTATCTTATAAGATCATGGTTTAACATGCAGTACATATCCGTATGGAGTAATGATTAGGTCTTGTTGTTATACTCATCTTAGTCGAAGATTACTGTAACATTTTGTTTATCGGTTGAAGAGATAACTGTTTTAGAATTATTCCGTAGACTCGTAAGCACTGATAAAGAGAATGCTACAGTAATTCCCGACTCATCAATATCGAAGATTAATCTAGCAGGCTGCTTCCAAGCAATGATCCATTTACTTCCCTGGTAAAAGCATGCACCCATGTATATAACTATTTTAAATTATCAGAGTCCTGCTTAATACAGCATTTCTTAATAGCGCAGTTAATTACGCTTGTTTTGTAGTCCTTTGTAATAAGAACAAAACTAGTCATGCTGTAGTATATTCGGTTGTCTTCCGACCTGAGTCATAATTTTTACTTTAGCTAATTTATTTATTTTATATTATTACATTTATTAAAAATTTAATTTTACTTTAATTTTAATTACATTCTTTAGTCTCTCACTCACAACAAAACATGTAAATATGTGATATAATATATATTTTGCCCACGTGCAGTGTAAATCTGCTGGCAAAGTGTATATTTTACAATATGTAAATAAATATATACCTATTGCCGGCCGGGTGGTCAGCGTATCCGCTCTCCAGCCAAAAGGCTGTGGTTTCGAATCCCGCCGTGGGCATGAATGTGATTGGCTGTAAAAAAAAAAAAAAAAAAAAAAAAAAAAAAAAAAAAAAAAAAAACTAGAGGTGGTGGTGATGGGCAGTAGCTGGCATTGATGGATGACGAGTTGGGTGAAGTTGAGTGATGGAAAGGGAGAGTTGTAGAGTAGGTGCTCTCCCTCAATGAGTCTCGACTCCCTGGAGGTGTCAAATAATAATAATATAAAACCCGAGGTGTAACTTGTAATTTACGTAACTTCATGCTAATTAGCAATTTCAGATCGTTATCTCGGAGCAATGGAGAAATGGAATCAGAGTTAGGTTTCAACCTTTCTAACACTTGGGATTTGCATTTAGAGTGTTTCGCCCGGTATACGTGTGGTGAAATCCTTTCGTTTTACTTCATAATGCGATCCAATAGATTGCTCTGGTGAAAAAAAAAAAAAAAAAAAGGCAAAGACAAGACGGGAATTTTGAAATCACTTTTTCTGCACCTATTGAAGTGTCTTTTGGAAAAACTTAAATACTGTGGTATACATTTTAGAGCTTCAAAGAGTGAAACTAAACAGTAGGTATTTCACGCGAAGTTCGGAGTAGGGTCTGTAATAACTGGGGACTGCTATTAAGGTATGTGATACATTTTGGAAATCAGAAAACAAACGGTATGAAATTTAGATATGTTGCAACCCCCTGTCCCAAAAGGGAAAAAAAAAACATTTAATGCTAAAAAAACTCGCCAAATTAAAGAAGTACCTAAATTATTGATACGAATTTAAACGACAGTACGGGTTTCAGGTAATTTTATCATAAAGATAAATGAGTGACTTTTAACTAAAAAAAAAAAAAAAAAAGCTACCAAGTCCTATAACTCGAAAATCGACGATGAAAATTTTCGAAGCCATGTGTTTTGATACGTAATTCGTATTTTGTAATTTTTACTGGGCGTGTTTTACACAGGCAAAACGCTCTTGTTAGGGGAGGGAATAATTTTAACAGTTAACTGTCTAAAAGTTCTGTTATTTCTTTGTTAGAATGCAAGATAAATTGTCACAAGAAATGTCAGGTAAACGTTCCAAATCTATGCGGAGTTAATCAAAAGTTGCTGTCCGAAGCTTTAGATAAAATAAAAAAAGGTTAGTATTTAAAAGTTCACTTTTACTAAACATTAAATAGACTTTAATTTGAAAGATTACGTATTACAGCTGTTGAAAAACATCAATACAAACTGGCAACCATAATCCCCCTGTCCTCTTCAAGTTCAATTAACAAAGAGGATGAGAGTCGCTGCAGCTGGTTAACATTCTAACGTAGTCCACCTCCAAAACTACGGAATCGCTTTTATCTTGTCTTATATTATTCCATTCATTCTAACTTTTTCTGAGGAAAGAGGCCATTGCGCATCTTTCTTCGAGTGAGCATCCTTAGCTCACTTGATATGAGCCCTCTGGTGGAAAGACCTGAATCAAATTCCGTCTAGGACGTGAACTATTTTATAAAAAGTTTTTTCTTCTAAACTGAAGATTACTTAATGGTCTCCTCCTGAGATGGGAAGATTTTTCTTTACTCAAAACAAACGAACTGCCTAGCACATGCAATTTACAGAAGTATCAATACACTCATCTCATAGCTTTAGCAGTTATGTCCTTAATTCCAAACAACGGCCGTGAGTCCCTCCACCCTTGCGGGAAGGTACGGCATCATCTCAGTCCCCGGGGGATTGAGATGATGAATTGAGATGAATTTTATCCGGGCTCGGGGCCGGATTATGGTTGCCAGTTTGTATTGATGTTTTTCAACTATACTTCTTTCCCCGGTCTCTTCTCTTCAGCTGTTAGAAAAACAAATTGCTTATATTCCTAACCCATACATGATATGAGTTTACAATTTAATATAGGTATGCCCATTCAAAATAATTTATTATATTATTGATATATACAGTATATACATATTAATTTTTCAAAGTTAATAATAGATATTTAATTAAAATGAGTCCGCACGGTTAGCCTAGTGGCTTTGTGCTTCACAATCATATACCTGAGGAAGGAGTGGCCTAGGTTCGATTCTCGTCGACGACGTGAGGAGCTTAAGGATCTTCCTCAGCCATAGCCAAGTTAGCTGGTCTTGGGCGTGGACAGCATGGTTTTTCCGCCAGTTTATCTAGGTTTTTCATCCCATGAACACACTCAGATTACAGTCAGAAATACTGGCTCAGCCATAGGCCTGATTCGTCAGCTATGCCGGCCCCGAGCCCGGATAAAATTTGGGGGGATTGAGATGATGTCGTACCTTCACGTAAGGGGGGGGACTCACGGCCGTTGTATCATCATACAAAACTAGCATTTCCTGATACAGCGGGGTTTGTCAATGTTTCACTTAAAATCAATAATTTTGCTTATAAAGTGCTTGAAATATGTATTTTGTTGAAACAAGTATTGAGGCATCTGTTTTGAATTTAAACATACTAAAATGCATATTGCTGTCGCACGTAGCTTGCTCATATGTATACGGTCAATGAGAAGTAGAGAGGATCTCTCCGAAATCTTGATAGTCAGGTGTAACAATCAAATAGGAATTCAGTCTACATAGATTCGGTTTAATAATAGGATACCACGGAGAGCTACAAGGTCCGGTTTTTTCATGGAATGTCCGCCACACCAGTCGACCACAAAAATCAACAATGCGAACTACACTGGAATAACGAACGTGGTCCATAGAGTTCAAGGATATTGAGATGAATCGTGATTCATCCTTTTCGATCAGATGAGCAAGCCTGATAAATGTCTGAAGAACCCTTTATACCAAAACGAGTCATCCCAACAATGAAGTTTGGTTATGGAGACGTAATAGTTTGGGCGTGTTTCAGCTGATACACGGATCATGGATCTTTAGTTGCAGTGCTCAGAACGATAAATATCCATGAATATGCAACACTTCTGGATAATGCAATGTTTCCTATAGTGTGGCCGTTTACCAGAACATACCAATAGCAACATTACACTGTATATTACGGATGTTGTTGCAACATGGTTTGCGATAATATAATGTTGACCCATCTCACGTAATCTCTTAGTATATTTTAACTGTGGAGGGTAGAATTTTTAATTCCAATCCTAGTATTTTTAGGACAAACGACGACAGGCCATCAAAGGTGAGAGCCACTGAAGTGCAGTTATAGTAATTCGCAAAACGCATAACTAGTTAGAAATTGGATAAAGTGGTCGAATGAGTTCGAATAGTCAACAAATGTGACAGTCACCCAAATTTCTTTGATTCTTTAATATACTTTTACGAATCGTAAATATCTTGTAAAAAAATATATATATATATATATATATATATATGTCTATATATATATATATATATGTCTGTATATATATATGTGTGTGTCTCTATTGCTCAAATTAAATGGAATACTCCATTAACATTTAATGCAGAAACTGAATAGACAAATGGAAATGCCAGTCTAACTTAGTATGGATCAAGATATCTGAGCTTGTGACTCATGGATATGACTAAACAAAGAATGCCGCGTCATTATCACCAGGATTTCCTTGAAGAATTCCCATTATGTATAGGCTGCTCCTTTCCAGATAGCACATTCCTAATGAACAATCAGTACTAATTGGGATTTGTTAGCCCTCAGTTGGCGTTTTTGAGCATTTTTAATTTTATTCATAAAGCCACATGAATAAAATTGCCGAACGGGAGGCTGAATGGATATCATTCGCTCTCCAATTTATATATGCTGTCCAATCTATAGATTGGAGAGGTGTATAGGGCAGGAGTTTTCTGGATTATCTAACATTTATAGGTGTGTGTGTGTGTGTGTAAACTTTCGTGGTTGCCATTGGCTTAAATGACTATGTAAAGAGCACAGTTACTTTCCAAGTAATATACCATGTAAGTTACTTACAACCACATGACATTTTCTAGAATAATTTTTAACTTGTAACATTATTCTCTCTCTTTTAAACGTATCTATAGTGATTTTACCCTTCTACATATCCTCTCTCGGAGAGAAAGAGAGAGAGAGAGAGGAGCTTTTATAAAGGTTCTGCGATTGAACGGAGAGTTAGCCAGTCTCATACAGAAGCGATGAGGTTTTTACAATGCAAACAAAATAGTCCAGAAAACACGCAATTGACAAGATAGTGTACTACCTTAGTTGCAATTTTTGCTTTTGACTAATGTGAAGAGGAAGAGGCATGGGAAATTTCATCTGTGTTTCAGAAATGAATCAGAGATCACATGTGCTTTTTTTTGTATTAAATTTTGAAAAATGGTCCTCTCGAAATTCTGTAGCGTGTTATGCAGATGTTTGCCTTATTCCAGCCTGTTGGAATGAGACACTGTGAACTCTTTCATTCCTGGGAAATCTGATGAAAAAGGACTCATCGCATATAATATTCCTCCACTTTTCACCAAATAGATATGAAACTAAGACTTAATGGTTTTTGGTCTCCTCAAGAAATCATCAGATTTTGCTAGGCTCTTTGCTATTATAGCAAATACTATTATAATGTCTTTGAGGATCCTTCTGCACAATTTAGAATACAGAAATCAGGACGCAGTTAAACTACTATTCTCATATTTCACGCAGCATAATGATTAGTGGCAGGGGTGCGCCAGTAGTGTCCGGCGCCTGTGTGCAAAACTTTAGTTGACGCCCCTATACCCCCCCCCCAATAAAAAAACACGTCATAAAAACGTTATTTTTAATATTTGATGCCAATCAAGTGAGTATTTCATTTTGAATTTTATCTCCTAAATAGGAGAGCATATTTTTAAAGTCAGGATCATTAGCTACCCGTCGCGTGTGTTCCGATATAAAAGGATCAAACTTTTGTAACATCTCAATGCATTTTAAAAAATTACCATTGTTGCAATCGTAAAGTTTATTGCTTTTACCACGAAGAGCTAGATTTTGTTTGCCTGAAAACTGTACTACAAAAATTATTCCTTTTAAAACTTCATACCAACGTTTCTGTGTAGCTCAGTGGATGTGGCGTTTGTCAACCACCGCGCTTGGCCGCACGAAGGAAGACTTGGTTTCGAGTCTAGTCGGCGACTAGAGGAAATTTTTCTAAGCCTTTTTTCGACCGGTTCCCGAGTTAGTCGATCTCTGGCACGGGCAAGCAGGTTTTTCCTCCCGGAAACTCGGGTTTTTCGTCCCGTAAACTCAAGAAAATCGACCGTTGAACCCACATTATTTCAGACATTAAATATATTGTGTTAGGGTTAGGGACCACGAGATGGCGACACATTTGAGCCGTCTCTCTTCACTGAGTACCGCTTAATTAGTGATAGCCTTGGGCCATCTATCTCTGATTGGTACCAGTGGAGATTGAACTGCCCACTCAGTCTCTCCGAAAGTTAGATAGGGCTAAATGGCCTCGCCTACTCCCCGTATACGGGGAATAAAAAGGCGTTAGCTGATTTTTTTTTTTTTTTTTTTTTTTTTTTTTTTTTTTTTTTTTTACCAACGTTTCCTTTCGTTATCTAAAACTGTTTGCTGCAAATGATCAATACAAGTTTTATTTTTTAAGGATGTAATTAATTCTGTCCATTTCTTGTAATTGTTCAAATGATTTAAATTTTTCTCATGATGATTCAGGTATATTGCAAGATGTTGCCTATCTTCTGCTGATAACAGCAGAATATAGAATAAAGTTAAAAACTGCAGCAGATTTTCTTGTATATGTTTAGAGCAAATGCGAGTGTGAACAAGATTAAACAAATTCAAACGCGCGTCACTCACGCAAGTTCAAGTTTTTACTTGTTTACGCTAAACTACTTGTTAGAACTAGGATCAGAATAAAATAAATCTTAAGGAATAATAAAAAATAAGTGATATTATAAATAATTTGTTTAAGACACATCTATAAAATATAATTAAAATATAAACAAAAATGTAATTTATTTTGATATAATTAATGAATAATATTTTTTTTAAGTATTTCCTCCTCGCCTGAAATCTTTGGTGCCTTTACTATCCTGGCGCCTGTGTGCGTTGCACACATTGCACATATTACCGACGAGCCCCTGATTAGTGCTGCATTTCTTAATAGTTCCTCGACACTTATTAGTTATTTATGGTTTATTTTACTGAAGCAAGTTTCTAAAACGGGCTACATTCATTTTTTCTTGTTTCCGCTTTTAGTTATGGTCCATGTTTGATTTTCCCTTCTTGACACAATATATATCACACAAAAGATGAAACCTGCAATATTTCTCTTGCCAGTTCAGTCGTTGCCTAGGATTCTCAGGATATTTACATTTTTTTACCAAATACTTCCATATATTGACAAGATACAATTGATGGTGTTAGACAAACCTCATATTTTAACCAAAGAAAGAAAGCTTGAGCGATTTAATTACGTAAATACAATTGTACGCTTTTTTTTTTAACCCCAAATCACTATATATTGATTTTGAAAAAAATGCATATGCTTCAAACATTGTAGACTATCATTGCGGGTTCTGCAAAGGAAAGTCGACGACTAGTAATCTTTTATAAGAAAATTTGAAGAAGCCTCGCAAATGCTTAGGATCCCTACACAATACAATAAAAATCAAGGCTGAATTTTACATCAAGTATACTCTCCTTTCATCAAATATTTAACTGCCACGGACCTAGGATATAGCATGCATGATGATACCACAGAATGTGATAACAACTAGCAATGTTCCAACACGCATGGTAATTTGCCATTTGTATTCTAGTTTATCAACCGTATGTTACAGTTGTGAAGTTATCAAAACATCTAATACGTGTAATTAATTGTTAATAGGCTTTTATTGTGTAAAACTTTAGGTACGAACCCCGATGTAAGTCGTACGACTTACGAAACTTGTCGGGGTTTAATTGCTTATTTACTCTTTAATTACGTAATGTGGTTTCAATATCGAAAACTTCCCACAGAACTAGTCATATTTTCACCTTTCGATAATTGTTAGTAAAAAAAATTGATAATTACATTTGATATTTGTGGACTGTAAACAAGCATATGTATACATCAAAAGACATTTCGAAATGCATTGAAACCCTTCAGAATACCGCAAAAGTATAAATATGACAAGAGTGTGTAATCGCCACAGCCTCTGCAAGATATATTTCCTACAGGAACACAAGTTTTGAAATAAAATCGAGACTTCACTAAGGGCTCCTCTCCAGTGGCATAGTTAGAGCTTTTGCTGCCCCTTTCAACACACACCAAAAATAATACAAATAGTCAAAATGACGTATAGGGAAATAAATTAAAGCACTATGTTTAATTTTTGAAGTAAAACTTTAATTCCAACATTCTAAAATGTTATATTTTTTGCTTTTCCGTTAGCAAAATCGTCGATGACATTGGCGAAGTATATTTCATAATAATGTAGGTAATTCTTAATCAATTTTTTAATTTAGAAAAACTCCTCTCACAACAACTAGCAACACTTATAGCAGTTGTCAGGAAAATTTGCAGTAGTATCACAATATTTGGAACTGAGTTCTCGAGACTGTATTTTAGAATTAACTGCAAAAGTTCCAAAAAAGGTTGAAAGTGTCGCCTGGGGTGGACCACTCCCCTCTGCCCTCCCCTAGCTATGCACTGCTCCTCTCTCACAGATCCTTTTCACCGTAGCATAGGAAGAAGTCAGGAGACTTAAGTAAACAAAGGAAGATGAAAATGAAGGGAAGAATATCCTATTGATTTATGCTGATAAATTGCTATTATTGGAGACTCGTCAGGATGTTACAAACCACATCTAATTTATTTAAGACAAGTAAGCTTATGGGTCTTGTCATAAACCAGGAAACGACTAAATAGAACATGTAAGACTTCGATGTTTTTTGAACAAGTGGCTAATTTTAACTATTTAGAAGTTAACGCTAACAGCTTCAATGATGTGCATCAAGAGATAGGAGAGAAAATTGAAACCAGTTGTGTATATTCAATATTACAATTCCTAAAATCTAGAATATTATCAAGAAAATCCAAAGAAAAAAGTATTTAAGCTATCTACAAGCGACATCAACAATGGCAAAGGGAGATAAGAGAAACCTTATCACATTGAAAAGAAAGGACTGAGAAAAATATTTGAACCATCTTACAATCAAAATACTAGACTGCTAGAACGAAGACATACTGAGGAACTACAAAACCTATTTCAAATACACAGCATTCTTCATTTATAAGAAGAAAGAGAAATGAGTGGTTAGGTTAGATTTGGAGAGCAGATGATTAATCAAACAATATCTCACAAATAAAATTAACTAGAAAAGACGCAGGAAGAGCCCGATCACAATGGAATGGGTGTGGTAATGAAAGTGCTAAGACAGTATGAAGACCTTACAGTCTATGACAGATATAGGTGGAGAAACCTAATGGTGGCACCATTAGACCTAAATGGTCCACTATTCAGGAGGATGACATAAAAAAAAAAAAAAAAGTACATACAATAGAGTACATTCCTGCCATACTTTGATATAACTATAGAATAACACGTATGCTACAGTAAAATAAATTTATTAAATAAATAGTTTCTCTTATGTATCATAAGACATCACCAATACAAACAGCGAACAAAAATAAGGAATTGAATAAGAAAATGGCAGAGCGCATGCTTAAATTGGAATCCATCAAGTTTTAATCAATGAACATGCAACTGTACACTTACAGGGATTCCAATTTAAGCATGCGATCTACCATTTTCTTACTCAATTCCTTATTGTTGTTTGCTGTTTGTATTGATGATGTCATTACGATACATAAGACGAAATATTTACATAATAAATTTATTTTACTGTGACATACATGTTATTCTATAGATAGGGATATTCCACGGGTTTCATTATACAAGAAGGTACTTTTGATATGTCTTTCCATTCTGATATTTGTTTAGGTTTAACTGCTATTTTATTTACTGTGTATGTTTATCAAATATACTGTGAGAATTTGTTTGATATATTTAAATTGGCTAATATTTTGAACAGTTTTTGGAGAACATTGAAAATTTCTATTTTCAATTAAGTTTAGAATAAAATAAAAACAACAGCTGAGTATGCAAAATTGGTCTTTTGGGAATCTATTTTGTTCTTAAAAAGAAAAAAAAAGAACCGATGTCCATAATATTATCAGAATACATATGTTTAATTTTATTGTCCCTTAAAGATAGTTATTGTGTTAGCTCTGAAGATGGTAGTTATAATAGAGGAAAAATTAGATTTGCTGAATTCATGTTTAAATCTTAATTTATTATATAAATAAACACAAAACTACTTTGTTGCATTATTTTATGTCATACTCTATGTATCATTTAATGAAATATTATTATTAAGAGAGAGACCTCCAGGGAGTCAGGGACTCATAAAGGGAGGCCACATACTACATGCACCAGCTATCATACTTGAATTCATTCACACTCCTTGCACACACAACATCCGATGGCAATCCATTCCGGTCTCACCCCATCCTATGAGAGAAAAATCTAGCCCACACCCCCTTTTTTAGCAGCATTCATTCATCAGCTTGCAAGGATGCCTTCTTGTCATTTCCCCACCCTCAGTCCTTTTCCCACCTTTGTCCATAAATTGAAACATTCCATCAATTGAAATCCTGTATGACCCTTTCAGAAGTTTGAAAGTCTCAATCATATCACCCATCTTTTTCCTGTTTGCTAGTGTCTGCAGTCTACAAATTCTCATTCTCTCTTCATAACCTGTATTCCACAGTGCTGATATAATTTTTTAACACTCTCCTTTGCACACACACTCTCTCTCCACTATATCAGAATTACAATGGAAACATGGAGACCAGACCTGCACACAATAGTCTAAGTGAGGTCTAATCAAAGCCTTGCAAAATGACATCCTAATCTTTACATGTGAACGTTCATTTCAGCATGATGGAAGTTTTTTCACTTGGCTATGCTACCAATTATATATTTGGTTTAATCCTTTATCCAAGTCTGAGCAAACACAATTTGCATCTGAAGTATTTTCAGGAATGTGGAAACTTGTGGTAAAGATGGTATAAGTTCTAATCACTTGACTTAGTATCCCATAATGCAAAGCACATTTCCTTATGGTTATGTATCATGCTATGCATTATAGAAAGGGTCACTGCCCAGACTGGTTTCAACCTTCATTGAGGGGCTGTTTAAGTAAAGACCTCTTTAAAAATTAGGCGGTCCCCCAGACCACTCCCTACAAGTGACCGAAGGACCGTCCAACTCAGCATTGTTCCACTCAGTAACAGGCTCATCTCATCACCAAAAAGAACTTCTACCGTTGGCTCTACCCAGTGGCAGGCTACCCCCCCCCCCCACCAGACAGAGCCATAATCTCAGCAGTGGCCCCACTCAGAGACAGACAAAAACCTACCCCAAGTGGAGCCTCTCATACCTCAAGGAACGGGACCACTTCTGTGCAAAAGCACAGCAGCGGGAGCCAGACCCAGAAGTGGTGATACTAAGGTGGAAGCAATGCAGAAATCATATCACCACATACCAGTTGCCAAAAGGTGTCAACAACTTATTATTAATATTCTCTGGATTAGAGATAGTTGATGGAAGTTTTTTCACTTGGCTATGCTACCAATTATATATTTGGTTTAATCCTTTATCCAAGTGTAAGCAAACAGAGTTTGCGCCTGAAGTATTTTCAGGACTGGGGCAACTCATGGTAAAGGTGGTATAAGGATATGTGCTTTGCATTATGGGATACTAAGGAAGTGATCAGAACTTATACCACCTTTACCACGAGTTGCCCCAGTCCTGAAATGACTTCAGGAGAAAACTCTGTTTGCTTACACTTGGATAAAGGATTAAACCAAATATATAATTGGTAGCATAGCCAAGTGAAAAAACTTCCATCAACTATCTCTAATCCAGAGAATTTTAATAATAAGGTGTTGACACCTTTTAGCAACTGGTATGTGGTGGTATGACTTCTGCATTACTTCCACCTTAGTGTCACCACCTCTGGGTCTGGCTCCCACTGATGAGACCTCAAAGGTCGAAACCGGTCTGGGCATTGACCCTTTCCATAATGCATAGCATTATACATACCCATAAGGATATGTGCATTGCATTATAGGATACCACCTTTACGATGAGTTGCCCCAGTCCTGAAAATACTGGCACAAATTCTGTTTGCACCAGTATTTTCAGGTGCAAACTCTGTTTGCTTACACTTGAATAAAGGATTAAACCAAATATATAATTGGCTCATTTCAGCAATGCAATTATCTTTTGAGTTGTAATTGCAATCTTTGCTACATGGCCCCTGAACTTCAACTTCCTATTTACTAACACTCCAATATCCCTAGCCTGATCAGTTTCTTCTAGCATAATCCTGCCAAATACGACATTGGATATGTAATCACCCCAAAGTGAATGACTTTACATTTACTGACATTGAACTGACATCCATTTTCCCATGCCCACAATTCCATCCTATTCAAATCATTCTACAAGTACTGCATATCAGCAGCATTCCTGATTCCCCTACCTGTCTTTGCATTGTCAGTAAATAGCTGTATGTCGCCTGTCAAATCCTTCCCAATATCATTATCATTAATGTACAGATTAAATAACAGTGGACCAAGCACTGATCCTTGTGTACACCACTGGTTACCTTAAATCTTGCAGACTCACATCCCACGTATACCACTTTTTGATATCTATCAGTCAGTCATCCTCTTATCCACGCCAATATTCTATAATCCAAACCCATATTCTCCAATTTATGAAAGAGTCTGCCATGCTATATTCTGTCAAAATCCTTAGCAAAATCCGAAAGTATCATGGTGTATGCATTCCCTTTGTCTAGTTCAATGGTAACATTATAGAATGTGAGCAAGTTGCAAAAACATGACCTTCTCTTAGTAAACTCATGTTGCTCATTGCAGTGTAGAGATTCACTGTTAACCCATTTCTGAATGCAAGCCCTAACCAATTTTTCCAAAATCTTCACCACCACTCCTGAGATACTAATTGATCGATAGTTGAATACATCAGTTTTTGCACTACCCTTGTGCAATGTAATTACCATACATTCTTTCCATTCCTCCGGAATCTTCCTTGCTCTGAGACTGATGTTAAACAGCCTGTTCAAAGGAATAGCCAGTTCAGCTGAACACTCGTTTAGCACATGTGCTGATATTCCATCACTCCTTTTTGCTGAATTATTATTCAGCTAAGTTTACTGCTAAGTTCTCTGGTGCTATGACCAGATGCAACACTCTCACATCTTGTGTCTTCCCCCCCCCCCCTTCCATTACATGTTGTCTCGTTATCTCTTAGCAACTGTATAAATTCCATTTCCTTCCCTACCTATGACCATTCCTACTTCCAGTAGTTGAAGTCTCCCATAATAATTACTCATCTTGCACTTATTGTGCTAATTTGCCAATGCATGCTTCTACATTCTCTCTTGTATCCCCTGGCCTATAATGACAACCGACTATACATTTCATCTCACACTTTTCTTTGTCATCTTTCTGATACTAGATAGCCTAAAATGAACTACTTCTGCATCCATGTCCTCAGGATGTACTTCTGCTCTTTTTGGCTCCAATTCTTCTGCTGTCATTAAAAAAATCCCACCTACTCCTGTTGTATCCCTATATCCTTTATCAATGAAGTCTCATTAATGCCTACAACTTTGCCATGTTGAACTAACCAATGTCAAAACTCTTTACCCTTAATCCAAATACTTATTACATTAGTATACATAAACTGCAATACCCATTCATCCCACAATCTCCCATACGCTTTGTGTTGATTATCCCATTAGTGTTTAGAACCTGGAATGTTAGATTGAAAATCTTGTGATAACTCTCCCACATAGATTGCCTGTATCTACCTACATTGCTCCCAAACATTCTAGTTTTCCTGTCTCTGTACTTCAGAACTCTGACTGTGTGATATTTTCTTAAGATCTCTAATCTCGAATTCATTCAAATACAAACCATCCACCTTATATAAGTTCTTTCATCCCTCAATCTTGCTGCACGCATCCACAAACTCTACACTATTCAAGCCACAAAGCGACTCATTTGCAATCATACTCTTTGTCTCAGCTTGCCTCTATCATACCATGGTAGCCGACTCACAATTTTTACTTTCTGACTTATTCACTTGTACCAGTGACTTCTTCATATCTTTCTTATACCTTGCCACCTGCTAGATCATTAATACTGGACAAGCTAATCATCTCTTTCACTTTCCCTCTGTATCCTTACAGTATTGCTAACATCCTTAATCATGGTTCCAAGGAAACATTACTACCCCAAGACCTCATGGAGTCAAAGACCCATCTGGGAGGTCCTTTTATCGCACACACACAGTTCATCACATCATGTGTTAAACACACTCAAACTCCTTGCAGACACCACACTCTCAGGCAAGGCATTCCAATAATTCACAACTCTGCACGAAAAAACGTGCCTCTCACTCCCCTACTCACACCCTCGGTATACAGTTTCCAGTGATGACCTTGGTCCTCCTCTGATCATCCACTATTTTCTGTAGAACTTCTCCAGCATTGATCCTATAACAACCCCTTACCAACTTGTAGGTCTCTATCATATCTCCCCCTCTTCCTCCTGTGCACCAGACTCTGCAAATTACATCTTCTCAATCTTTCCTCATATTTGACATTCCTGAGGTCAGCAACTACCTTAGTCAGCCTCCTTTGGACCCTTTCCAACATCTCTTCATCCTTCTGAAAACCTGGTGACCAAATCCGGGCACAATAGTCCATGTGTGGCGTAATCAAAGCCTTATACAACGGAACAAGAATCTCCCTACTTCGAAATGTCAGTGTCCTCCCCATCATTCCCAGTAGCCTTTGTGTTGTCTTCACAATTTTCGCTGTGTCCCCTAAATTTTAGATCCTTATCCCACTATCACCCCCAGATCTCTTATTTCCTCCACCTCCAACAACACATCCTCTAAGCCTAAATTCTGCATCTCATCTTTGTTTTCCAAATTTTAAAACCTTACATTTTGCAACAGGGGTGCTTACAGGTCAAAACTGTATAACTGAGAGGAGACCTCCACATAGCCTTTAAACGAAATGCAGAGAACCGACCAGGGCTTCTGACCTAATGTCCAATCCTCACTTTCTCGTGTTGCACCCTGTTGGTATCTACCTGAATACTGAACGAATGAGGATGGGCTGGCAATTTGGGATTTAGCCGACCAAATTGTATTCTTGTTGGTTAAACCAAAATACAGAATGATGGTACAACATGACAAAATTTCATGCCGGCTGGGGCATCGTCCAGTTAAACAAGGTCCCTGTTGTTTTCGCCAGGGAACCAGGGCAAACAGCGAAAAGTCAGCTACTGGAACAAATCTGAAAACACACCCCAACTCAACATCACCAGAGTTAAAGATCAGTATTATCAACATAAGAATCCTGAATGGCAAAGAAATGGAGCTAGCTGAGGAATTAGATAAGTACCAGATCAACATAATAGGGGTCATCATCATGATCATCACGAATCATGGGCTCACTGCCCGTTGATGTCTGATGCCTGTTTCACTATCTTCTTCCACCTTTCTTTGTCCAGTGCACAGTGTCACAGTTTTTGTACACCCATTCCACACCAGTCTTTTATGTCGTCTATCCATTCTCTGTCTGGTCTACCTCTTCTGTTTAAACCATCCAAAATATCAAACATAAATGTCTTTATCTTCTGGTCCTCACTCATTCTACAGATGTGTCCAAATAATTGCAGCTTTCATTTTATAATCTTCTGCATTATTATTATTATTTTTTTTATTATTATTATTCAGGCCTCCAAGGAGTCAAAAGACTCATCGAGGGAGGTCCTTCCTAAGACATAAAGTCTGTCAAGACTCATCGAGGGGAGGTCCCCACCTGAGAAACACAAAGTCTATCATAACACTCTTTAAACTCACTGACCGTTCTCGCTCCCACCACTCCATCAGGCAATACATTCCACAGCTCAACCACCCTCCACACAAAGAAACCACTCCTTACCCTCTTGCTCACAGTTTCCTTTCGTAACTTCCAGGGATGGCCTCTTGTCATTACTCCTTCCCGCTGTTCAACCAAGCGAAAGAACTCCCTAGTGTCAACCTTGTAACCACCTCTCAACAGTTTAAAAGTCTCAATCATATCACCTCTCCTTCTATCCACCAAACTCTGCAGTCCACATTCTCTCAGCCGATCCTCATAACTATCCTTGTACAGTCCTGAAACCATCTTTGTCATCCGTCTTTGTATTCTTTCCACAGTTAATTTATCCCCTTCAAATCCTGGGGACCAAATCTGAGAACAATAGTCCAAGTGTGGTCTGATCAGAGACTTATACAACGGAATGATAACCCTCTTATCTCTGCAGGTCAGTGTCCTCATAATAGCAGCAATCCTCTGTGTTACCTTGATCACCTTTGCAATATGTCCCCTAAACTTCAGGTTTCTATCAATCATCAACCCTAGATCTCTTGTCTCCCCTACTTCCTCCAGTATAACTCCTCCCATAGAGTATGCAGCATCCCATCGATGTTTTCCCAAACCTCAAGACCTTACATTTTGCTGCATTAAACTGACATCCCCATTCATTTTCCCATCTATCTAGCTTATTTAAATCCTCTTGCAGGGCTACCACATCTGCACTATTACTAATAATCCTTCCCAGCTTTGCATCATCCGCAAACAACTGAATATCCCCCTGCAATCCACTGGCTATGTCATTGATATAAAGGTTAAACAATATAGGTCCTAGTACTGAGCCCTGTGGGACCCCACTTGTAACCCTCTGCCTCCTGGAAACTGCTCCACCATACACAACTCTCTGATACCTATCAGACAGCCAATCCTGAATCCAGTTGACCAATCTGACATCCAGACCCATGTGCTGCAACTTAAATATCAGCTTATCATGTGGCACCCTGTCAAATGCCTTCGCCAAGTCTAAGAAAATTGCAGTATATGCCTTTCCATCATCTAATGTTCTTGTAACTTTATTATAAAAGGCTAGCATATTGCTAAAACAAGAGCGTCCTTTCACAAATCCATGTTGATTCTCACCGATAACATTACCCTCATCTGCCCAATGCTGTATACGGTCCCTCATTAGATTCTGTTTTGGTTGTATCTTCTGATAGAGCTCTTCATTGGTGATTTTTTGAACCCATCCTATTCTTAGAATCTTCCTGTAACAAGTTCTTTCAAATGACAAAATTCTTTTTCTTGATTTCTTATTTATTACCCATGTTTCAGATCCATACAGTACACCACTGAAGATGCATGTTTCCAATACTCTTAGTTTTGTTTGCAGACTGATCACTTTACTTTTCCAGATGTTATCCATGGCCTTCAGATTTGTTCTTCCCTTTGCAATCCTGATCTTTATTTCTTTTTTACAGTCCAAGTCATATGTCAGTTTACTTCCCAAATATGTGAATTGTTCTACATTTTCTGTATCAGTTCCATCCACTTGTATCTTTTGTTTCATGTTCTTCTCACCAAATACTATTGTCTTTGTTTTTTCAAAGTTCATAACAAGTCCAAATCTCTTCCCTTCCTCATTTAACAGTTTCAGTGTTTTTTGTAGTTCTCTTTCGTCTTCTTCAATAATAACAATGTCATCTGCAAATCTCAGATTGTTAATTCTCATTCCGTGTGCAGATATTCCTTTGGCATCTTCTTTCATTTTATCCGTTGCTCTTTCTAAATGTGCGATGAAAATGCTTAGTGATATTGGGTTTCCCTGTCTAGTACCTCTGCTTGTTTTAAACCATTTCCCCAAATCATCACCTATTCTAACTGCTGCAACTGCATTCTGGTAAACATCTTTTAATATAGCTATTAGTTTTTTTATCAATTCCATAGGATTCCAGAACTGCTAATGTCACTTTCTGGTCAATACTGTCAAATGCTTTCTGAAAGTCAACAAAGCAAGTATATATGTTTTTGTTTTTTCTCCTAGCTTTCTCTGCTATTAACCTTATTGTCAAAATCTAATTGTAGTTCTGTCCTTCCTAAATCCTGCTTGCTCATCTACAAGGCATGCTTCCAATTGTGTTCTCAATCTTTCTGTCAATATGATCATCATCACTTTATCAAGGTGAATTATCAAGGCAATTGTTCTATAATTTTTACATTCTAGCTTATTTCCTTTCTTGTATAATGTTACTAATATTGATTTCACCCACTCCTCTGGCATTTTCCCTTCTTTCCACACCATATTACATAGTTGGTGCATTTCTGTAACCATACTTTCACCACCATATTTAATCATTTCTCCAGTAATGTTATCGTTACCAGGACTCTTGTTGTGTTTTAGCCGTCCTATTGCTTTTTCTACCTCTCCTCTTAAAATGTCCATATCATGCTCATTACCTGGTGGTGATATCTGCTTCAATTCTTCAGTGAGTTTCCCAATGCTATCTGAATCTAGTTTTTCTTCATATAACTCTATAACATATTAGCCTTCATATAACTTCATATAACATATTGGCCAGCCTGGTTGGCCGAGTGGTTAGCGTATCCGCTCTCCAGCCAAAAGGCTGCGGGTTCGAATCCCGCCGTTGGCATGGATGTTATGATTGTCTGTGAAAGTACCAGTGGTGGTAGTCGGCGGTAGATGGCGTTGGTGTTAGGTAATGAAGGTTGGTGGAGTAATGAGACGAAGAGTTGTAGAGTAGATGCCCTCCCTCGATGAGTCTTTGGACTCCCTGGAGGTGTGATGTAATAATAAATCTGAAACTCACTACAGTATCTTGTCCACCACTGTACAATGTTTTCTTTATTCATTAATACTTTGCCCTTTTCATCTTTAATTGTGGTCTGTTTTGGTTGCCACATTCTATTAATGGTTCTGATCATTTTGTATACCTCCCTTGTTTTATGCTCTCCATAGTACTGTTCTATATTGTTGCATTGGGCTTCTAACCGTTTCATTTTATCCATTCTGACTGCTTTTTTCACCTCATTACACTTTCTTCTATATTGCTCTTCTATTTGTTCTGATGTATCCCTTCTTATCTTCAACATTCTTTTCTTGTGTACTAACTTCAGTGTTTCTTGTGTAATCCATTTCTTCTTGATCTTCTCTTCTTCTGGTACTGTTTCTTCAACTGCATCTTCTATCACCTTCATTACTCTTTTCACTCTTAAATTCGAGTTTTTTTCTTTCTCCACACTTTTAAGTTTCTCTACTAACACTGTTCTGTATCTTCTTCCTATTTCTGCTTCACTTATTTGTGCTGTATCTCTTCTATTCTGATGTTGGGGTTTATATTTCTTTTTCAATTTCATCTTGATGTTTGCAATCACTAAACTATGGTCCGAGTCTATATCCGCTCCTTGAAAAGTTCAACATTGCTGTACTGATGTTATCCATCTTCTTTTAATCATAATCATATCAATCATATTTTTGGTTTTCCCATCATTTGATCGCCACGTCCATTTTCTTCACTCTTTTTGTTGGAATCTTGTGTTACAGATCATCATCTCGTGGTCCACAGCAAATTCTAACAATTTTTCCCCTCGTTCATTTCTTTCTCTGAAACCATATTTTCCCATGACTTTTTCCCAACTATCATTATCTATTCCAACTTTGGCATTCCAATCTCCTTCAATAATTAGCACACCTTGCTTTGGTATTGTTTCTATAATAGGGGTCACTGAAACAAAAAAGACAAAAACTGGTGAGATCTTTCTGAGCAATAAATACAAAATGTTATATTCAGGCAATGACAATCAAGGAAAAGAAGGAGTAGCCATAGTATTCAACACAAAATACGAGGCTAATATTCTTGAATGGCAGGCAGTCTCAAGTAGAGTGATGTGGGCAAATATCAGAATGGGGAACTGGACAATGAGACTTATTTGTGCCTATGATCCCACAGAAGGTTCTACTAAGGTAGAAGTGGAGAAATGTTTTGAGGCTTTAGAAAAAGCAACTGACACAATGAAAAAGGAAAAGTTGGCCCTTGTTGGGGATCTAAATAGCAGAGTAGGAAGTGATTGTCAGACATACAAAAATATTTTGGGAAAATTTGGAGAAAAGAGCAAAGCTAATAATAAAGGCAAAAATATATGCTGGATTTCTGCTCAGGACATGGACTGGTTATTACTAACACCATGTTCCAACATAAAAATGTGCACAAATTCACATGGAGAGAAGAGGAAAGAAATAAGAAAAGTCTCATTGACTATGTTATTGTTGATAGTGATGTTTTCTCCTTGGTGCAGGACACCAGAGTACACAGAGAATTTGAAATTGGAAGTGATCACTATTTAGTCTTGAGCAGGATAAAATTGAATTTCATATTGAAAAGAATAACATGTAAGAAAGTTTTAAAGCGAATAAAAGTTGAGCAGCTCTCAGATGTGAACTGTAGACTAAAATACACAAAGATTATTGAAGAAAAAATGAAAGAGTTTAAGAACAGGAAGCAAACCTTGGAGATTCAGTGGCAACCCTTGAAGAAAACACTGATTGATTCAGCTAAAGAGGCATGTGAAGTTGTCTGCAAGGATAGAAAAATTAAAACTCCATGGTGGACACAGGAAGTTAAAGTGGCAGTGAAGGAAAAGAAGAAAGCATATCAATAGTTCCTGGCAAATAAGTCAGCTTGGTGCTCTTAGAGAATACAGAGACAAATGTAAGAAAGCTAAACACTGTGTAAAACTAGCTAAACAGAAGTCATCGGAGGACTTCGGAAAGAACATAGAAAATAAATCTCAAGAAGGTGGCAAAATATTCTGGAGGTTGTTGAAGAAGCTTAGGAATGGAGGAAAGAGTGCTGTAAAAGGAGTTAGAGATGATAAAGGTGACAAGAAAACGGGAGAAAAAGATATCCTTGAAGTATGGAGTAATTACTTTGAAAAACTGTTAAATGAAACAAGCAGTGATGACAGCACAGTGATAAAAAACACTGACCAGGCATGCAGTCAGGAATACATATCCATACTTGAAGTAGAAAAAGCCATCAAAGGCTTGAAATGTTGAAAGGCAGCAGGAGTAGATGATATTTGACCAGAAATGCTGAAGTATAGTGGTATAAAAGTCTTACAGGCTGCACTGCATAGTTCAGAATGCCTGGAGACAGAGGGACGAATTCCCGATGATTGGAGTAGAGCTCTCATAGTACCCATATATAAAAAGGCAAATAAAACTGAATGTGAGAATTACAGAGGTATTTCCCTACTGAGTTTTCCTGGTAAGATATATGCAAGTATACTTGAGAAACGATTGAGAAGAATTTTGGAAGAAAAGCTTGGTGAAGAACAAGCTGGATTCAGTTCAAATAGAGGCTGTCAGGATCAGATCTTCACTTTACGACAAATAGTGGAGAAATCATGTGAATATAACAAAGATCTGTATTTAAGTTTTGTCAATTTGAAAAAGGCATATGACAAGGTGCCAAGAGAGAAGCTATTCAATATGCTACAGTTATATGGTGTCAATGGGGCATTATATCAAGCAATACTTAATCTTTATTTGAGTTGTAAGTCAGTAGTTAGAATTGAAGGAAGTACAGGAAGATGGTTTAATGTTAAATCTGGTGTGAGACAAGGATGTACATTATCCCCTTTGTTATTCATTATCTGAAAGTTTATTTTTCACTTGGTTAGAGTATAATAAAATTAGTTTAATCCTTTATCCAAGTGTGAGCAAACAAAGTTTGCGCCTGAAAGTATCTTCAGGACTGGGTGTTGTACCACCTTAACCCAGTCCTGAAGATACTTTCAGGTGCAAACTTTGTTTACTCACACTTGGATAAAGGATTAAACTAATTTTATTATATTCATTATCTATATGGATCACATTATGAAGGAAGGTAGTATTAAACATGATATAAAAATTGGAGATATTAATGTCAGCTCTTTGCATTATGTAAACGATGCTATACTTCTAAATAAATCCGCTACAAGTCTGCAAGATTTACTGACTAAATTGAATAACTGTTGTAATAGATATGGTATGAAGGTCAGCAATACAAACACAAAGACAATGAAAATAGGCAGAATCATTGAAAATGTCAACTGTTGTGAATGGAGAACCTGTGGAACAAGTAAAACATTTCAGCTACTTAGGCACGATTTTTAGTCAAGATTATTAGTATTATTATTACCACCCCAACACCTCTTGGAGTCAAAGACTCATCTGGGAGGTCCTTTTATCACACATAGCTCATCGCACCGTGTTTTAAACACATTCGAACTCTTTGCAGACACTACATTCTCATGCAAGGCATTCCAATAATTCAAAACTCTGCACGAAAAAACGTGCCTCTCACTCCCTTACTCACACCCTCTTTATACAGTTTCCAGTGATGACCTTGGTTCTCCCCTGATCTCCCAGTATTCTCTGTAGAACTTCTCCACCATTGATCCTATAACAACCCCTTACCAACTTGTAGGTCTCTATCATATTTCCCCTCTTCCTCCTGTCCACCAGACTCTGCAAATTATATCTTCTCAATCTTTCCTCATACTCGACATTCCAGAGGTCAGAAACTACCTTAGTCAGTCTCCTTTGGACCCTTTCCAACATCTCTTCATCCTTTTGAAAACCTGGTGACCAAATCTGGGCACAATACACCATGTGTGGCCTAATCAAAGCCTTGTACAATGGAACAAGAATCTCCCTACTTCTACATGTCAGTGTACTCTGCATCATTCCCAGAAGCCTTTGTGTTGTCTTCACAATTTTGGCGATGTGTCCCCTAAATTTTAGATTCTTATCCACTATCACGTCCAGATCTCTTATTTCCTTTACCTCCAACAATATACTTTCACCAAGCATAAATTCTGTATCCCATCTTTGTTTTCGAAATTTTAAAATCTTACATTTTGCAACATTGAACTATTTAACTCGCATCCCCATTTTCATGTCCAATCACTCAATTTATTCAAGTCTTCTTGTAAGGTCACAACATCTTCACTACTCTGTTTGGTTCATCCCAACTTTGCATCATCTGCAGACAACTGAATATCTCCTTCCAAATCTTTGTCATTATCATTAATATACAAGTTAAACAGTAATGGCCCTAAAACAGACCCCTGAGGCACTCCACCAGTGACTTTCCTTTTCCTGGATATTGCACCCCCATACACAACTTGTTGATACCTATCAGATAGGCAGTCTCCAATCCAATGCACTATTCTAATATCCAACCCCATCTACTCTAGTTTGACTGTCAACTTATCATGAGCTAATTTAATAAGCCAAAAGGCTATTTTACCAGCAAATATGTTAATTGAAAGGGGGGGATGGTAAATCTCTTTGTTTTTATAGCCGAGTACGAAACTCGGATTGAAATCCATCAAGTTTCATGCTGAAGAACCTATCGGCAAGCCCAACTGTAAATGATCACTTGGGTAGTACAACACCAGGTCAACTCCATGCAAAGGTGGAGCAAGCTCCATCACTAAATTTAATATTCTCTCATAATGTAAAACCCAGCTCCTAAGAGATACTACACAGACCGGTTTCAACCTTTTTTTGAGGTCTTTGGCAATTCGATAATAGAGGTATGTAAGTTCTTCACTTAAAACCTTGATATTCCAGGTCTACCTACTCGCTGATGAGACCTCAAAAATGGTTGAAACCAGTCTAGGTAGTGACCTCTTCTCATAATGTAAAACAATATACACGCACGCGCGCACACACACACACACACACACACACACACACACACACACACACACACACACACACACACACACAATCTCTTATGAGCTGGGTTTTACATTATGAGAGAATATTAAAGTTAGTGACGGAACTTGCTCCACCTTTGCATGGAGTTGTCCTGGTGTTGTACTACCCAAGTGATCATTTACACTTAGGCTCGACGATAGTTTTTTCTGCATGAAACTCGATGGATTTCGATCCGAGTTTTGTACCCGGCTATAAAAACATAAAGGGATTTACCATTTTATCTAGTTTACTCAACTCCCCAAACACCCCTTGCTCACTTACAATCAGTCTTTCCTCCCTATCATCAATTTGATATAGATACTCTATCAAAAGCTTTGTGAAATCCAAGTATATTGCTGTGTATCCTTCTCCTCTGTCCAAGGAAGCAGTCACTTTATTGTAATAAGTAAGTAGATTACTAAAACATGACCTCCCTTTAGCAAATCCATGCTGTCCATCAAAGATAATACTACTGTTGTCAACCCAACTGTGGATCCTAGTTCTCACAAGCTTCTCCAACAACTTGACCACAACACCTGACACACAGATAGGCCTATAGTTTGATGCTTGAGTTCGATCACCTCCTTTATGAAGTGGCACAATCTTGCTCTCCTTCCACTCCTTAGGAACTTGACCAAGTGCAAGACGCTTATTAAAAAAAATATGTCGAGGCAGATGTCAACTCCATGGCACATTCCGTCAGAATATGCGGTGATATATTATCAAGTCCCACAGCCTTATTTACATCTAGTTTACTCAACTCCCCAAACACCTCTTGCTCACTTACAGTCAGTCTCTCCTTCACATCATCGACTGCTCTCAATCTCTCCATGAAGTCAATTCACAAGATTGAAAGATCTTTATGAACTGCTCATTAAGTATCTCCACCACACATTCTGCAACAGGTGTCCTTATACCATTTTCTCCAATCAGTGTCAAGCTTCCATAATCATTTTTTCTTTTGCTGGCTACATATCGAAAGAACTCCCTAGGATTCTTTTTGGCTTCATTAGCTAACTGCTGTTCATACCTCTCTCTTTAGCTACTCTCACCAACCAAGTCACCCTCATTGCTTAGATTTTGTAGACCTCATGGAATTGGTTATTTCCACTTCTCTTATGCTGCCTCCACAATGCTCTTTTTCTCTGTATCACATACTTAATCTCTTTATTCACCCATCTCACACCTACCTTATTTAACCTTCTCACCCTTGGAATACATTTAGACATTGCATCTACTAGATAGTTTTTAAAATCCCCCAAGCTGCATTGATCTCTTTTCCAGCTAACTCCTCATTCCATGCTACACCCGCAAGCTGTTGTAATATTTTTGAGTTTCTATCTTTTATTTATTATTTACTTATGTTCTAATGTTACTGTTACTGTGCCTTTGTAATATATATCTATACTGTTTTCTACTCCTCTGTAAAATACCTATGTTTCATTAATCTTGTCTATCGATGTCCTTATATCTATCTATTTCTTCTGACTTGTCTTCTATATTTTCCTTCGTTAACTTTATTATACTTTATCCTTATCCGTTACCTTTCTTTAATTCCCTTTCCCTACTTTCAGTATATTAAACTTATACTTGAGATTTCTAGAAATTTATTTGATTATTCCAGACTGCGTCACAAAAAATCTCTACTTGGCATAAGAAAATATTTACAGTAAAGCACCTCTATACAGTTAATTACAGTCGTGGCTAACTCCTGACATAAAGTTCGTACCAAGGTTTAATTTCTTTCCCGCTTACAGGATCGGTTTTATTTGGGAACAGTGCACTTGCTAAAAATATCAGATGGCACTTCTTATAAATAAAACAAACATATTTATTCACACTAAGATAATAATACAATGTATACACTTAAATGATGTTACTATCATTTCCTCTCAAGGCGCATCAAAATTAAAACATCACATAGGACAACTCATAGTCATGTTATAAACATCAAACATGTAAATCATCAGACAATTAATTCTATGTATCAAACAACTGTAATTTTTTCTCAACGCTAAGCATCAAAATTTAAACATCACATAGAACAACTCTCAGGCATGTTATAAGCATCAAATATGAAACTCATCAAACAATTAATTCTGTATGTCAAATAACTATCAGTTTCTCTCAAAGCTAAGCATCAAAATTTAAACATCACATAGAACAACTTTCAGGCATGTTATAAGCATCAAATACGTAACTCATCAAACAATTAATTCTGTATATAATCAAATAACTATGAGCCCATTTTTCAATCTAGGAATTATCATGCTTTGACTAATAAAAATCTCTAATTCTAACTTTCACAAAAAGTATGTAATACTCGGCAATCAACCTTTCACACCTTTACAATTCTAAATTCTATAATTTTCTTATCAGTTCTTTTGAACCATTTCAGTGTAATACAACGCAAGCTTAAACTTTCATTAACATCTTTTCAATTATTCTAAAAGCAGATTTACTTCATACAAATTAGTTTTCAATCCTATGAATTCAGTCTATCCAAAACAGTCCTTCACATCATAAATTAAGAGAAAGTTTTCCAACAAAAAATTAAATTCACATTAATTCTTTCATAGGCACAATTGCACTTTAATTGTATCTTCTCTTCGGGCTTATTCTGGATCCCCCTCTATTGTTATGGCTTGCTCTATCGCTTCAGACGCATCATAGACACTGTGTTCTCCTCTGGAATTACTCACAGGGCTAGAGCACGATCTTTCGGCGTAGTAGGCACTCGGACGTAGGTTCATCTTGGTCCTGGGCCGCTGGTCGCTCTACGAGGTTTCGTCTCCACTTACCCTCCATGACTTCATCTGGGATTGTGCATAGTCCATGGATTGACTCCCCTTCTTTTCTCCTGGCGTCACATCTCTCCAAGTCGATCAACCTTAGTCCATTCCTGACCATTTTATTTCGCCTCTCTGGACCTTGCGTGAAATTTCTTCGACCTAAAATATTTCCGCGCGAACTTTGAACTAAGGTCTGAGATCCCTGTACCTATCATGGCTAACTCCTTTCCCTCTAGAAAGTTCCGACTTCTATCTCCCTGAAGTGTAGTTTAATCCTTTTTCAGCATAGCATAACAACTTCTGATGTATACCGTCCCCCTCTGCTATCGACCTTGACGGCAGTGTCAGACTGCTTTGGTTACAATGGGGGTTCCATTCTACCCTATACCAAGTGATACATCAAATATATTTCGGAACACTAAGGTAATTTCCCCTAAACTTCTATTTTTAGATACCTGTATACTTTATTTTTGCATGTGTAATTCCTCTGGGTTTATACAGATTGGCATTTTGTATTACTTATGTAGGTAATTCTAACGTACATCTAATCTCTGAGGGATTCTCTTTTGAAATACACACTCATATATCTTTATCTACAGAATCATGTAAATTGTTCTGGCCTAATTTTATATGGGCTGATATTATTGTTTACATCTCTTATATACAATTTTAGAATTCTTTGAATTTCAGATGTGACTCTTGTAAAATCGATGCAATTAAACAATGTAAGAATTATGATGTTGCATCGAATTTTACACTGTCTCCTGAGCTCTTCCTTGTAGTTCCACATATACCCTTTTCTCACAGGGGTCCTCGCACTGCTGGCAACCACCCAGGTAATCACCTCATGGTCACTCTCACCAATTGGTGGATGATTTGACACCTCATTTATAATTACATCCTCTGATGAGATGACCAAATCCAAGACCCTTAATCCTCGTGTGCCCTCTGTTACATACTGTCTGAGGTAGTTATCCCTCAAAAACTCAAGAAACTCATTTTCTTTACTTCCAGTTGCTATCTCATCATTCCAGTCTATATTGCCATAATTAAAATCGCCCATAATGATCACCCTTTTCTAATTTGCTTGGCTAATTTGACTATACATTTCACTATCACCACCATCCACATTACCTGGTCTTTAACAACATCCAACCAAGTATTTCATTCCATTCACCTCTGTCTTACTGCCTCAAAAGCACTGGCACTATTTCCCTCTTGCATCTCTACTTTGTATGGACATAACTCTTTCTCTATCATCAATAGCACTCCCCCCCCTCCCTTTTTACCCCTTCTATCCTCAGGAAACACATCATTCCCTTCCATCTCTATTCCTGTCAGGATGTCATCCTCTTCCAACCATGTCTCACTTATTCCAACAATCTTTGGGTGAACAGACGCAATTACTGCAACCATTTCATCTGCCTTGTTTCTTATACTTCTAGCATTTGTATACAAACACAACAACTCATTTCTGGATCTACAGCTAGTTCCACTGATAACACTCACTCGATGTGATCTCTCCGTGCTCGACTGGGGCCATTTCCCTTTCTGCTTCTTCATTTTAGAGCCCTTTTCGATTCCAACTGTTTCCTCTTGATCCCTGGTCATCCCATTCCTTTCCTGCCTACACATGCTCTGACCTCCTCTTGGAGCATCCACCTTTCTCACACTGTGTACACCTGCCCACCCTGAGCCTCCCCGTTTCCCTGCTCCTCTTGCACACCCATTCTCTCATTTTCTATACTCATAGCACTCACTTCCCCATTCATATCCACCTCTTCAATCTCTCCTGTCTTACTCTCCTGCTCATCCACATCACTCCCCTCTCGATCTGATTCATTCTCTCTATTCACTTCTGTACTTTCCAGCAGCTGTGTCTCCAAGCGACTCGCACCATAACCACTCAAATGCAGTCCATCTCTCCCATACAGCTCACTTCGTCCCTCAAACTCATTCCACGCATTAACAAACTGTACTCCCATCTCCTCACACATTTCAGCCAGCATATCATTCATAATCCTTGTTCTCTGCCTCATTTCACCACAGTCATACCTAGGCAACACACTACGTACCCTTCCTGTCACACTATTCTCTTTTATCCTTCCAAGCAGCCTCCTGATATCCATTCCGACATGCTCTTTGTCCTCTCTCAAATCATTTGTACCAATTAATACTATCAACTGTTTTGCTCGCTTCCACCTCATATCCAATGCCTCAATCACTCTACTCATTTTACCACCTGGAAAACATAACTTGTGCATTTTATCCTCTAGCGCACCTTTAATAATGGAGTCGCCATACAACACCACTCGCTCATCTTTCATTAACTCTTTCATGCCATCATGATTTATTTTAATAGATTTGACCTGAATTCTCTTCATTTCATTCTGCGTCCATTTCATTTCTTGCCTCAACCAATCCAATTCAAGTTCAGAATCTCACAACACATTCTCTCTATCATTCAATCTTTCTAACGTTCTAACTCTCGACCCCCTCTTCTCACTTTCACTCTCATTCGTCCTTCTTTTTTCCGTACTTTCGGTCTAACATGCATCCAACTTTCGCTATCATTCTTCTCACTTTCACTCTCATTCATCTTTCTTTGTTTCCGTACTTTCAGTCCAACACGCGTCTAACTTTTGCCATCATTCATTCTTTTTTCGCTATCATTCATTGTTTCGATTTCTTCGTCATGTCATTTCTAGTTTCATTTGTTCTCTCAGTTTTGTTTTCTTCTGCCACTCTCGCCTCACTTTCGTCCCTTTTAACATCCGTTATGGTTTTCAAATTGCTCTTTTTCTTTTTTGCAGATTTTTTAACATTTTTTTGCCTCTCTTTCAAACTTGCAATCATTTTCCCTGTGACATTCTCACTACTGACACTTTCTGTCATCAATTTCATATTTGCATTCATCATTTTCTCGTTCAGGTCACACTTCACACACACCCTTCTTCCATCCACTCTTAACATCCACAAATCATTTATGTAATCAAAAGAATACATATAACAGACCTCGCACTTAATGAACGACTGAAATCTAAATTAAAGTCATGGAATGACAATGCCGCCGCCATTTTTTTTTCCCTGCAAGTTACTAGGTCTAATAATAACGATTTCGTAATTAAGTTTAGGCAAGAAAAATCCCCACACTAATAATACCGGTAGCACACAATGTTTACAGCTGCTCTTACTCAAACAATTACGCATATATACTTAATTATTCCTAGAATAACTTATCTCAATCAGGAGCTCTTCTTAGACACGTTCACAGTGCTTGGCTCACCAATGCCCTCTTGGTCAAGATGTTAAATTAAATACGGAAATAGACAACAGAATCAACAAAGCTGGTATGGTAGGAAGTCAATTGAATAAATTCATATGGAATAAGAGAGAAATTAGTCGGAACACTAAATTAGCTGTATACAAGACAGTTAAAAGTTTATTTTTCACTTGGTTAGACTATAATAAATTTAGTTTAATCCTTTATCCAAGTGTGTGCAAAGAAAGTTTGCGCCTGAAAGTATCTTCAGGACTGGGGTAAAGTGGTACAACACTGGGCAACTCCTTGCAAAGGTGGAGCAAGCTACCAACACTCCTATCTCAGTATCTCCCATAATGCAAAACACTTCTCCTTGCAGATATGTATAATGTTATGCATTAAGGGAAGGGCAATTACCCAGACTAGTTTCGACCTTTATTGAGGTGTCTTCAGTGGGAGCCAGGCCCAAGTGGAGATACTTTCAGGCGCAAACTTTGTTTGCATACACTTGGATAAAAGATTAAACTAAATTTATTATAGTCTAACCAAGTGAAAAATAAACTTTTAACATCTTTCTCTAAATCCAGAGTAATTTAATAAAAAGGTGGCACACCATTTGGCAGCTCCTATAGGAGGAGATGACCTTGCTAATGCTTCTGTCTTGGTATCTCCACTTGGGCCTGGCTCCCACTTAATAGGAGGAGATGACCTTGCTAATGCTTCTGTCTTGGTATCTCCACTTGGGCCTGGCTCCCACTGAAGAGACCTCAATAAGGGTCGAAACTAGTCTGGGTAGTGGCCCTTCCCTTAATGCATAAAATATACATATCTGCAAGGAGATGTGTTTTGCATTATGGGAGATACTGAGATAGGAGTGTTGGTAGCTTGCTCCACCTTTGCTAGGAGTTGCCCGGTGTTGTACCACTTTACCTGAGTCCTGAAGATACTTTCAGGCGCAAACTTTATTTGTACACACTTGGATAAGGGATTAAACTAAATTTATTATTGTATACAAGACAGTGTCCAAACCAGTTTTAACTTATGGATCTGAGAGCTGGGTCAGAAGTAATACACTTGGCCAAAGACTAAAGACTGCAGATATGAAAGTCCTGAGAAAGATTAGAGGCGTGAACAGATGGCATCAATGGCAATATCATATTAATAACGAGGATATTAGGAAAGAACTTGACATTGTCAGCATCCAGGAATGCATTAGCAGAGCTAATCTCAGGTGGTATGGGCACTTGAACAGAATGGGCGAGGAAAGATTAGCAAAACAAGTGTTCTCTGCCAGGTTGGCAGGAAAACGACAGAGGAAGACCAAGACATAAGTGGATTGATATGGTACAAAGTGCATTAGATGATAGAAATATATGATCTTATTATGTTGAACTCTTGGCAAGTAACAGACCGATTTGGAGGAAAATATTAGATAGGAAGTTAGTAATGATGTAAATTTTTCATATAGTACTATCATATCCTGTAAACCCCTTGATGGGTACATGGCAGGAATTTGATGATGATGATGGTGACATTTTGCAACATTGAACTCGCATCATCATTTCCATGCCCTTTCACTTAATTTATTCAAGTCTTCTTGTAAGGCCACAATATCTTCACTACTCTTCATAGTTCTTCCCAACTTTCCATTCTGCCTCTTTTGCTCTCATACTCTGCTTTCTCACCCTTTCCTCTCCTCTTGCATCTTCCTACTCTGACTTCTGTGTCATAACACCTGACAGGCATTTCTCCAACCATTCTTTTTCATATTTTGTTCTGTGGAGAATGCCACATAACCACGTTATCCCTCTCATTATCATCTAGGCATTCTCTTCAGTTTCTACCATTTCATTCAATCATTTTTAATAACACTTGAAAAAACAACCTTGCCAAGATTCACATAGTTTCTTTCATGGCTTTCATCATTCCCTGTTATCATTTTTCTTTCTCAACCCACACTTTTGCACTCATTATCAGAACATTTCCGGCATTCATTCTCACCAGCGTCACAACTTCTACAAATCTTTCCCTATACATAGCAAGAGAACCGGCGCTAGGGTCTTTGCCGCCCGCATGCAATTTCTATCTAAGCGCCCCTGTAACGATTTGGGCATGTGTGGTTCTTTCACGATAATAAAAATTTAAATTATTTGAAATTTCTTAAATAAATTTTGACAGAACAGCCACACGTTGGTTCACTAAATGTAACGAACCGGGGGTGTTGGCTAGACAGAATAATTGTTATAAACCCGAATATTCAAAAAATTCTCGAAAGTTAAAGCAAATTTTGATAAAGCCACTTCATTTTAACCATTGAATATGATTATACAGGGATTATAGCCTTCTCACCGACCCGAATCGCTAACACAATTAAAATGAATTTTAATTAAAGCTAAAATTTATAAAAAATTTTTATAAGTGGAACTATCTTTTAGGAAAATAAAAGAAACTCTAGATAGATGAGAAAATAAGAAAAGAATTCAGAAATAATTAGAACATTTAATATAAGTATTGAAAAACATCTTTACAGAATAACAGAAAATAAATTACATAAATATACTTGAAATTTTTTAATTAAAATTTTAGGGTTGTTGATTTCATATTCACAGAATTAGAAATAATGGTCTTAACGTCTAATTCCGCACATATATCATTTTCAATAGCTATTAACGACAAACTAACAAGCCTTTTTTGTGACATACTTGTTCTTAGTAAGTTTTAATCAATTTCAACTTGGAAAAGGAACATTCACCGCTCGCTACGCTAACAGGTAAGGGTAATAGTATTATTAAAGCAATTGAAAAGTTAGAGAAAGATAAATTATTGGACACAATAAAATTAAGAATATCGAATGGGTTTTGAATATTTAAATTATCCTTCCGAAAAATATCCCGGAAAGCACATAACTCGTCATATAGTTCTATTGCATTTCCGTCTTTATTGTCGCCGTACTTCAAGAGAATCTCTAAGTCGTCACAATATTTTCGTAAATCGTTATTAATTTGTAGTAATCTATACAATAAATTGAAATTATCATAATATGTTTTTAGTTGTTCAAAGCGTTCTATTAACGAACACATTGCAACATCTAGAATGTATAAAACACATTCACTCTAAATTTATCTTCTGGCAGTTCTGACGTTTCGTCATGATGCTCGTAGTCAAATTGTCGTATCTTCGTTCGTCGTCAAACTTCTGTACCAGTTGTAAATTCTTGTATTCCATCTACCTCTTCACTCAGTTCTTTTCCGTTTTTAGAACTTCTTTAAAATTTTTATCTGATCGATAAGAATATTTACTCTTGTAAGAATATTTTTAAGGTTTTGATAGATTCTAAAGCAAGTGTAATGTTCATATTTTTGTCTTAAGCATTTTACTCACAGGGTTTATGCTGTTAAATCATGCTGCCACGTTATAAGAGAGCAAATAAATTTGTAGTCCTTTATTTTAGCACATAATGTTTGTGCGTCATTCTGAGTTTCTTTATTAAAATTTTCATTATTTAAAATTTCAAAAAGGCAATCGTAAATTTCTCTTAACTGATATCTTAGAGGGTGGATTGCATTAATTTTAGTTTCCATCAAGTTTCTGATGGCTGTTTCAATGTTAAATTTTTTACAAACTTTAAGAGGATTGCCCAAGGTTTGTAAGAGAATGAAAAGAAATTGTATATTTCTTGAATAATTGCAAAGAAACTAATTGTATCTGCATTCACTTTGGCTTCATCATTAATGATTAAATTTAGAGTATGAGCAGCACATGACACGTAAAAAGCTCGAGGATTTTTGTTCAAAAGCAAATTTTGGAGCCGATATGTTTTTCCTTTCATATTTGTCCCATTGTCATACCCTTGAACTCGTATGTCTTCAATGGGAATGTTCCATTTTTCCAGTTGTTCCATTATTGTTGCACATAAACCCCGTCCTGTGAAATCTGATATATCTGCAAAACCTAAAATGTTTTCCCTGATCTTGACAATTCCATTGTCACAGGAAACAAAGCGAATAATAATGGTCATTTGTTCTGTTTTTATTTGCATCAGGTGTGCAGTCTAAAATTGTGGAATAATATTTAGATTTTCGAATTGATAATAAAATTGTATCCCTGATTGCATTACTTAAAGTTTCCAATATTTCATTTTGACTGTCTTTATGGAAATAGTGTACTCGATTGTTTTGTTGTAGGGCCCTTTCAACATGATTTTCCATAACGGATCAAACTTCGCAAACAGTTCGAATAATTTTAAAAAATTGCCGTTATTGCTTTCATATAATTTATTAGATATCTGCAAAAAGCTAAAATTTGGCTACCAAGGAATTTTATAATTTCAATCAAGCATTCTAAAACACTCTTCCAATGTTTCTTTTCCATTTCATACATGCTTTGAGTCTGGCAATCAATAGTATTTTTTTTTTTTAATTTTTTTCAAGGTCCTTCCATTTTAAGAAATTTTTCATGTGTGTTAAAATAGTCTCATGTCTATGCAAAGTGTACTTACGTTTTTCCAATCATTATAACCTTCTACAAGACTACTTGATTCAGTAGGTGCAAAAAGTTTGCAACAAAAGCAAAAAAACAGAATTTAAAGTTTCGGAATAAATGAGCCATGTTCTTGGCATGAGCTTCCTATCTTCCATTTTTCTATTATAATATGTGTTGCCAAATTTACGACCATATGTATCTCTGGGATATATTATATTTTTCTTTTGAACAGGCCCCATTTCAATTAAAACAACTTGTAATTTTTCATCAATATTTCCCCATTCACCTGGATCTTCTAAATTTGCAGAGACTAACAATGTGTTAGTTTTATGGTCAACTACAAATAAATCTTCTCCTAACTGTTTTTCACTTAAATCATGCATCTTGTTATCTTGTTCAATAGTTGAAATAGTACTTTCATACAAACTGGATGATGTGCACGGTTCTTCAACTCTGATTTCTGATGTATCGAGTTGGTTACAATCTGCATCAGAATATTTTAATATTTTAACAAATTTATTAAGCATCCCAGTTTGTTTCTTAATATCTACTTCCTTCGCAACATGACGCTTATGATTTTGTGCACCGGATAACTTTTTTTTTAAAGTTTTTGATTCCATTTCTATTTTATACCCACAAGAAATTATTACACAACACGATACTGAGATGAAATAATAGTCTGCACTGCGCTACTGTTAGTAGCCTACCGAGACGCATACCATATGACTGGTTAACTAGCAAGAAATGTTTTGTAAGAAAATTCGTTTCTGTGCATAAAATCTGTTCGCCGTTTCACTTTAGATAGACTGCAGTAGACACAACATTCTGCAGGCAAGCATTTAGCCTGCTCTCTCTGCAAAATTGTAAACAGCTGACTGATCAAAGAGGCAGCAATATAAATTTTTTTAAAGTTTTATTCAATGTATGCGACCTTATTTATTTTAATATTGATCATTCTGAGAATTTTTTGTTTTTATGAAAAAAATTTTGTTTCTTAAAAATGAACTTATGAACTGTGTCCCCTTCATAGCGGTGCCTGCATGCCCGCTTCCACTCTGCATGGCAAATATGTTTCATACTTGCTGGAGTGAACAAAATCACATATACTGAATCTTCCATCATTGTTCTCTTCTTTGCTGCCATAACGTACTTATTACAATATACTTATAAGAAAAATAACAGTTTTTTTTCAGCTAAAAGATAAAACAACTTATCTTTCAGCTGCAAAAAATACTCAGCATATAACTCTTTGTACCCTCTCATCATATTTCCAAAACTTTATACTGAAGAATAAATTATGTTATTATTATTATGATTAATTCCTCCATGGTGTCAAATGACTCATCATGGGAAGTCCTTCGTATAAAACAGTCTGTCATACCATTACTTGAACTCATTAACTGTTTGTGCTCTCACCACTATCAGGCAATGCATTCCACAGTTTAACTACTCTCCATGCAAAGAAACCACTCCTCACCCTCTTGCTCACAACTTTCATACCTTCCAGGGATGGGCCCTTGTTACTCCTTCCCTCCGTTCCACCAAGCGAAAGAACTCTGCAGTGTTAACCCTGTAACTGCCTCCGAACAGTTTAAAAGTTTCGATCATATGACCTCTCCTTCTATCTACCAAACTCTGCAGTCCACATTCTCTCAGTCTGTTCTCATAACTAATATTGTACAGTCATGAAACAATCTTTGTTATCTGCTTCTGTACCGTTTCCACAGTTAATTTATTCCATTCAAATCCTGGGGACCAAATTTGAGAACAATAGTCCAAGTGTGGTCTGATCAGAGTTTTATACAATGTAATGACAACTCTTTTATCTCTGCAGGTCAGTCCTTCTCAGTATTGCAGTAAACTTCTGGGTTACATGCACCACCTTTGCAATATATTCCAGGAATTTTAGGTTTCTATCAATCATCACCCCACAGATCTTTTGTCTCCCCTGCCTCCTCGAGTACAGCTCCTCCAACAGAGTATGCAGCCTCCCATCGATGTATCAAGACTTTACATTTTGCTGCATTAAACTGATATCCCCATTTATTTGCCTATCTGTCTAGTTTATTTAATCCTCTTGCAGGGCTGCCACATCTTCACTGTTACTAATAACCCTTCCTAGCTTCACATCATCTGCAAACAACTGAATATCCCCTTGTAATCCACTGACAGTGTCATTGATACAAAGGTTAAACAATACCGGTTGCAGTACTGGTCCCAGTGGGACCCTTCTTATGACCTTTTGCCTCCTTGTCTCTACATACTGCTCTTGATCTTTTCAAGTTCATTAACCCAACATCTAAACCCATGTGCTGCAACTTAAATATCAGCTTATCCATGTGGCATCCTGTCAAATGCCTTTGCAAAATAAAAAAAAAATGGCAGAATACGCCTTTCCCTCATCAACTGTTCGTGTCACATCCGTATAAAAGGTAATCATATTACTAAAGCAAGAGTGCCCCCTTAACTAATCCATGTTGACTCTCACAGATAAAAATTACCCCCATCTGTCCAATTCTGTATATGGTCCCTCACTAATTTCTCCAAGATCTTAACAACTACTGATGAAACACAAACTGGTCTATAATTTGACACTTTCAGTCTGCTACCGTCCTTATGCAATGGCACTATCTTACCTTCTTTTCACTCCTTGGGTACCTTTCCTATAGCAAGACTTTTATTAAAAAGCTATCAGAACTGACGGCTCAATGTCAATGGAGCCATCAGTTCTTTAGCACATTCTCTCAAAACCTGTGGCAAAATTCCATCCAGTCCTACTGCTTTATTGACATCCAGAGTACTCAGTATTTGAAACACTCTGCTCTTGATATTCATGTGGTAATTGTTTCATAAGCAAACAAATCTTGTATATGAATTAACTCTATGGCCTTTCTATATAACAGAAGTACTTCTGAAGTATACCTCTGAAATAGACCTCTGTTATGTCTTCATATATGTCTCTTATTCTTCTATTCTTATCTTTTATTATTTTCTACGCTTTACTTATCTTTCATGCATATCAATTATTTTACTGCCGACAAATTTATATTTTTTTAATGACTGCGCCAGCCGGCAACTAAATTCTGATACTCAAACAAATAACATTAGTTTAATAGGGAACACGTGATGTGCAGTCGTGGCTCCCCCTTTTCTTTCTTATATGAATTGCTTCTCCCCTTCACTCACACAGGTCCGAGAGTTTTATAAGTAGTAATTCAGTCTCAGAAAATCAGAACTCATGAACTTTGATATAAAAGAATACATTTATTAAACCACTAATATAGATACACTTTAAGTAACAATTTCAATGCTAAGTTATCCCCCCCCCCCCTTTTAGATTAAGATATCCAAAGTTACAATCTCTTTGCTTAAGTAATACAAATCCTATATCTCTGTCATATTATTAAACTCGGACTCAACTTATCCATACAGGATAATAATAAAATTAGTTTAATCCTTTATCCAAGTGTAAGCAAACAAAGTTTGTGCCTGAAAGTATCTTCTGGACTAGGGTAAGGTGGTACAACACCAGGGCAACTCGTTGCAAAGGTGGAGCAAGCTACCAACACTCCTATTTCAGTATCTCCTATAATGCAAAGCACATCTCCTTGCGGATATGTCTAATGTTATGCATTAAGGGAAGGGCCACTACCCAGACTAGTTTCGACCTTTATTGAGCTGTCTTCAGTGGGAGCCAGGCCCAAGTGGAGATACCAGACAGAAGCATTAGCAGGTCATCTCTACCTATAGGAGTTGCCAAATGGTGTGCCACCCTTTTTTAATAAATTACTCTGTGAAAAATAAACTTTCAACATCTTTCTCTAAATCCAGAGTAATTTATTAAAAAAGGGTGGCACACCATTGTCCTTGGAAGCATAAGCATGTCCTTATCCTTAGACAATGAGAACCTATGTGTTGGGTAGGAAACAGAATGGCTTAAGAGTAGTGAGTCAGCCCTTTTCCCGACACAACACCTTACTTTGTAACAATGAGTATTTTTGTATGGACAAGAGAGGAAGAGAAAGGGAGGATTATAAATGTGGAACTATTTTTATAGTTTAGTACAGTTCAATATCTTAATATATTGCATTAAACAAATTCTAATGATCTTTACAATTTTAGTATGTAATGTATGTTTAATTTCCAGATAGGACGCTTTCTCTAGAGTCCAAATCATCAGTTGGTTCAGACATAAGCAGTGATACAGAATGCAATCATTCACCACTTAATAATGTGTTTCTCAGTGATAAAACTCCATTGGTTACATCAACCACCCCACCTACTGCAGCTAGTGGAAAGTCCTCTTCAAAATCTGGATTAAAATTTAAAAAATATACCATCAATGATTTTAACTTTGTTAAATTACTTGGAAAAGGAAGCTTTGGTAAGGTAGGTGAGACCAGGCTTAATAAGTTAAGTATTAAGAGAAAGTAGCATAATCTACATTCAGTGTTGAATTTCATCACATCTTAGAAATGGAAATTTTATAACCTGTTTGTGAAACGGCAGTTTATTTTTATAATGTGCTAGTTTTCATGTGAAAGTGTTAATTATGCAAGGAGAAGAATATTTCCTTCTCAAATATTGCTAATAATTCTTCACCTCCATGGGTACCAGAATTCAACACTGACTGCAGGTTAGAAACTCAGTATATTTGTACTAAACATGATGATTAATATTGGTTTGAAATCTCGATAATCTCTTGGCATGAGAAGAGTGTAGACCTCCCACGATGAGTCCTTTGACTCCATGGAGGTTAGATGTTAATAACAATATAATTCATGGACTCATGAAACATGCAATTGGATTCATGAGAGCATTTGTAAACTCAGTGGAAAAACTGTATATTTTCTCATCTGATCACTAAAGTAAAGCAAACCTGAGCACAGTTAGTACTTGGGAGGATACGCACTGTTCGCATGACAATTTCTGTTTTTCCCGAAAGTATGGTGAGTGTGGAAACTGTGAATGGGTTCAAGGCACAGCTCTATAATCTCTTGGCATGAGAAGAGTGTAGACCTCCTGCGATGAGTCCTTTGACTCCATGGAGGTTAGATGTTAATAACAATATAATTCATGGATTCATGAAACATGCAATTGGATTCATGAGAGCATTTGTAAACTCAGTGGAAAAACTGTACAGAAACAAGAAAGGAATTAAAAAAAAAAAAAAAAAAAACTCTTTCCCAACCTTTGGCTTAATATTGCACCAATTACCTTTTGTTTAGCTGTGATTTGCCAGCAATACTCTACCTTTTATACAATAAGATGATGGCAAGATAAAAGGAATTTGTGGTATGTATAGGATTATACTGATAACTTTCTACAAGGAAATTCAGTTGTGTTTCTTCTCAATTTGCAGAATTAGCATGGATGAATGAATTTGTTAAGAGGATGTTTTGTTTTAGTGATTAAATTGCATTTTATAAATGAACAATTATACTAGACAGTGAAAAACACCTTCTGCGTTTTATTTCTGAAAATTCATTTCGAGGCATCTTGACTGATAACTTACTTTTTAGTTATTTAGTTTATAAACTTACCTCCTGGTTCATATCGTTATTTGCACGTGTGTGCAAACACAAAATCAGATTATCCATTTGGTAGATATGAATGAAAAGACACACATATGCAAACATACTTATATGGGAATAAGTTTATTAAATGGTTAACATCTCCAGCCAATTGGTCATAGATTGAGATGTCACTATAAGAATCGATGTTTGTGAATATCTTTAGGTGAGAGATAAATTTCATTACTGGTGTGGCAACATCATCATGCTTATCGGAGGCTGAATGGTTAGCATATCTGCTCTCCAGCCAAAAGGCTGCAGGTTCAAATCCTGCCATGGGTATGTGAAAATACTAGTGGTGGTGGTGATGGGTAGTAGATGGTGTTGGTGTAGTTGCAGTTTGCTGTAGTTGGTGGATTGAGTGGTGAAGATGGAGAGTTGTAGAGTGGGTGTCCCTCCTCGATGAGTCTTTGGACTCTTGGAGGTGTCACATAATAATAATTACAATAAATAAAAAAGTAATAATACCCCTTAGCCTACTCTTGTTATTAAGGTACTATAGGTTTATAACCTTTCAAGTATGAGACTCCTATTTAAAAATTGTAACCTGCCAGGTGCCATCATAAAAGGATGGCTGGTAGAACTGCTGAAGCCAAGATAAGTTTCATTTTCTAATACTGGCAAAAAAAAAAAAAAAAAGCATTTCTATGAAATTTTATTTGTGATAGTTGAGACTGAATATATAGTGATTGTCGAGATTGTTAATAAGTTTGGTCACAATTTTTAATTACATCTTAGAGTAAATGAAGGCAAAATGATAGTGAGAATAAGATGTACTGCAAAAATAAAATCTGATGAGCAGTAAAGATTTTTCACAGTAGTTCATTGTTATGAGTATAGAATGCATGAATGGGGAAATGTGGAGGATGTGTTTGTTACAAGTAATTGTGACTGCAGGAGCAAAAAACAAATGTGATTGCATGAACAGAAGAGAATGATGAAAGAACACAAGCAGGTGTGATTTCTGAAATGGAAGAGGCATGCTAAGGAGCAAAAGCAAGAGTGAGTGCAACTGCTGATATGGGACAGCACAATTGTTGGATGTAAGAGTGAAGAATGACATGATGAGATTAGATATATGCAAAATTAGATTATCCATTTGGTAGATATGAATGAAAAGGCATGAAAGAATAAAAGAAACGATTGTGAAGAAGAAGAAGATGGCAAAGTTGCTCTAGTGGGCCTGTGTATGGTGATAATATTATTAAAGGTGTAGTGGATGGATGATGCATATTTCCAGGAGGGGGGGATGAACAGGATGATTGACATTTTGGATACAAGAAGTAAATGTGCAAGGGCAAACAACCTCCACTAAGTATTAGTGGAGGTTGTTTGAATGAATGATTTGGTTTAGAATGGGGAGAATGTGAGGATGGATATCAGGAGATTATCGAGGAAAATGAAACACAACAGCATACAGGAAGTATAAGTAAAGGGGATAAAAATCCCTTATTGTTTTTCAGCCAGTATGCGAAACTCTAAGATCGATAGCTACGATCTAAATGTTTCATGCCGACGAACTGTCGGCGGATCCACGTGTAAGTGACCACTTGGTAGTGCCACACCAAGGCAACTCGGTGCAAAGGTGGAGCAAGATCCCTCACTGTTCTTGATATTTTCTCATAATGTAAAAACACGCAGCTCCTAGGAGATGTAGTACTGCTTTACATTATGAGGAGAGGTCACTACCCAGACTGGTTTCAACCTTTTTTTGAGGTCTCATCAGTGAGTAGCTAGGCCTAGTGAGGAAGCCTGAAGAATAGTGAGGGAGTTTGCTCCACCTTTGCATCGAGTTGCCTTGGTGTGGCACTACCAAGTGGTCACTTACGCTTGGATCCGCCGACAGTTCGTCGGCATGAAACGTTTAGATCGTAGCTATCGATGTTAGAGTTTTGCATACTGGCTGAAAAACGATAAGGGATTTTTATCCCCTTTACTTATCAACCTCACCAGAAAAAAATAGCCGTTTGGCTTTTCATCTTAGATACAGGAAGTATATTTAGCGTGTGTTGCCCAGGTATAACAAAGATGAGTTGAGCAGCAAACAAAAAAGTCATGAATTCATAAGAAGTGTGTTTGTGAATGGAGAGGATGGGGGGGGGTTTAGTGTGAGAGATGAAAATGTGAAAAGAGGAATGCAAACTGGAGTCAGGATGGACAGGGAGCTGCAGTACAAGGAGAGTGGATTCCGGAAGCAGTATTGAATGCATGGGGAAGGCCTGGGGAGCATGAAAAGTATTAAGTCTTAGTAGATATAAGGCTAAGGGGGGGGGGATGTATATGAAGGTGAAGGAGCAGTTATGGAGAAGTCGGATATCAGGTGGCATTGATATGACTTGTTATAGTTCAAGAGATGAATTGGTATGATTATTATTAACATCTGACCTCTGTGGAGTCAGACTATCGTGGGAGGTATACATTACTGTGCACAATGCTCATCAATTGAGTTTAAGGCTCATCCAACTGTGCCTTAACACGTTCGCTGCCAACTACGAGTATACTCGTAGTTCGTATATTAGCTTCACAAGCCAACTAAGAGTATACTCGTATGTCGATTTACCGACCTCCTATGCCAAACAAGAGTTATCCCTTTGTATAATTACCTTAATTTGGACCCTTGGATTCTGAATAAAGCGGAGAGCATGTCTGGGGGCTTGGTAGAAGGGAAATAATTTCAACTAAAATATAGTATATTGTGTATATGTGCCTCAGATGCCAACTACGAGTATATTCGTAGTTCATATATGAGCTTCACAAGCCAACTACGAGTATACTCGTATGTCGATTACCAACCTCCTATGCCAAGTGTGAGTTAATCCATAGTATAACACGTAATTTGTAAATCAATTTAAAACTAGTAAAATCAATAAAAAATAAAACCAATCAATGAAATAAAAAAGCACTCAGTAAAATTCGGCTTTCCTCAATATTTTGTAAAGCATATAAATTGGTTTGTTCTACTAAAATTATGAGAAAATCTTCAGAAAAGAAAAGTTCAACTAACCTTTTTATACTGAAATTTCCAGTGTCAATTTTAAAACCTGCAGTTTCAACAAAGTCAAATTGTGGGGGCTCTTTTTCTGAATTTTCCCAATAAGTTGATGTTGATGTATTTGGCTGGTTGCTAACTTCATCTTCAAAAGTTTCTTCATCATCGGAATCACTGCTAGAGTCGTCTGTAGGATCATCTTCGGAATTGGAACCGAATATTTCATGAAATTCATCATCGCTCATATTAGCATAAGCTTCTACTTCTATATCAGTAAGTTTTCTTTTACTGGCCATGGTGAAATTGAAGGTTCTTAGAGACTAGAAACTAAAACCGAACTAGACACAATAAACACTGGCGTCAGCACATCTAATATATAGATGGAAGTGATACGAGATTACTCGTAGTTGGCGTATGAAACAAAATTTTATCTGATAAGCTGGCTACGAGATTACTCGTAGTGACCTTGAAGATGCGAAAGCGCTTCGCGTGCGGGAACAAACTATAACTGAGTAGCGTGGCAGCGAACATGTTAAACTGATTCCATGTGTCTACATTCACAACACACTCAGGCAATGCCAACCACTCTCCATGCAAAGAACCAGCTCTTCACTCCTCTGCTCACACCCTCCTTATACAATTTCCAGAGATAGCCTCTTGTTCTACACCCATCTCCCATTCTATGAAAAATGTCCTCTATGTCAACCTGATAACAACCTCTAACTAGCTTATGTCTTAATCATATCTCCTTCCTCCTCCTCCTATTTATGAATGTGAAGAGTATCAGAAATAATTCATTGAGTTTATTCATCCAAATATAGTTGGAATAAGTAAAACAAGGTTGGATGAGAATGATATCCTGAAGGGGATAGAAATGAAAGGTTGATTTTTTTTGTGAGAATAGGAAGGAGGTGGAATGCTATTGCTGATTCTGCACAAGGTTGAGATACAAGGATAGGGTGCTCATAATTCAGAACTAAAATATGGGACATTGACATATTACATTTACTGCCCGTGCACAAGTCAAAAATCATTACTATAAGTACACAAGTTTCCCTTGCAGTAATATTTTTGTAGTCAATACAGTAAATTTTTTAAATATAAAAGTTGTCCTTGTTTGCCTGTTTTAATGCAAAGGTTTTTAATGTAAAGTAATTGTATTTTTAGAAGCCGATGAAGTAATAAGTTAAGGGATCAATAGTAAATTAAAAGAAAATAAATTCGCATTAATTTTTTAATGAATAAGAAAGTGAAGTTTAAAGTAAAATACATTATAAGTACCTCAAAATTTATTTGCTTATCACACATGAATTCTGTTATATATGTGTATATGAAGTATATGAGAGACAAGAACTCACCAGATAATACAGCTGGCATGTTTTTATCTCTTACATACTTTCAGAAGAATGCATCCTTTTTAATATTGTTTTTTCTTTTCACAAAAACTCAAATATGATTGCACTTTAAATCTTTGAAATAATTTTTTTATAATTGATTTTACTGTGTCAGTATGCAGTGTGAGCATTATGGTGCAAGTAGATTTTTCTATTTGCTCCATAATTCATGAAAGAGGAAAATTTTCTACTGAAGCAGTTAAACATGGCAGTGTCAGATTCAATGGTGTTCATATTTCTTGATACTTATATGGCTTACACATTCAGAAAACAAAATGTAGAATTTAATTAAAAAAACAACTTATATCATCCATGTAACATAACGTAACATCGATGTCATCAGGGAGAAAGACTAGCAAATACAGGGTGTCCCAAAATTCACGCAAGAAGTAATTTTGATAGAAAACACAGGTTTTTAATTAAAAATTGTAATTTCTTATTGATTCATAAAGTATACAGTATAGGGTTATGCATGGAATAGCATATCGGGTAAATGGCCTCCACAGCTTTGCTGGCACATACGCACTCTTTTGTCGAAATTTTCCATGACTGTTTTGCATAAATGTGCCTGAATTTCGTTGATACAGCACTCAATTTCCTCCTTCAAGGTGTGGGTGGTCGTGGGCTTGTTGGCATAAACCTTAGACTTCAAAAAACCCCAAAGAAAAAAGTCCAACAGTGTTAAGTCACATGATCTGGGCAGCCAATTCTGATCACCAAAACGGGTAATTACATGACCAGGAAATGACTCATGCAGTAATTGAATTGTTTCTTGGGCTGTATGGCATGTGGCACCATCTTGTTGAAACCACATGTCGTCCACATCCATATCTTGCAATTTAGGCACAAAAAACTGGATTATCATGTCGCGATAGCGAGCACCATTAACTGTTATTGCCTTACCAGCTGCATTTTCGAAGAAGAATGGACCGATGATGCCTCCCGCCCAAAATCCGCACCAAACAGTGACATGTTGTGGATGCATTTGTTTCTCAACAATCACTTGTGGATTTTCTGAACCCCAAATGCGACAATTTTGTCGATTAACGAAGCCATCAAGATGAAAATGAGCCTCATCGCTGAAGATGATTTTGTTCAAAAAATAAGCATCCACTTGTTGTTGTTCCATAATCCATTCAACAAACTCTCTTCACTGTGTGTGGTCAGTAGGCGTCAGTTCTTGAGTCAATTGAACTTTGTAAGCATAAAGATGGAAATCTTTCATGAGAATACGCTGTAGAGAGCTTATTGAAATACCCAATTCAAGAACACGGTGCCAAATTGATGTTCCTGGTGTTTTGATGTTTCTCAACAACACTCTCACGAACTGCTTCGATGTTTTCTGTTGAATGACTTGTTGAAGGATGGCCAGAATGTATAAAATCACTAATTGATCCAGTTTCCTTGAATTTTTTAATTAATCTTTTCACAGTTGAAGTTAAATCACTATTCCGACCATATTTTGTACGAAAATTGCTAACTGTAGCTGCCAAACCTTCATTATTTTTAAAATATTGCTCAACAATAAAAATGCATTGTTCTTTCATATAGCGCTCCATTTTTAATAACCCTGAACTATCAGCTGTCGCACTGTCTTTTTTTCTCATTGGCAACGCTTTACCGCACAAATGGCACTAAATTTAAATCTTGCGTGAATTTCGGGACACCTTATACATTCAAAGCATGAATTATAAGAACGTAGCATATGCTTACTAGCTTGCATCTCGATTGCAGATGAGTTGGCAGGATTACATTATTAGAGTTCAAAGGAACAATTGTAAAAGTTTCTACAGCTTAAATTAAAATTTAAAAAAATATTATGAACAATTAAACCACTCAGACTGTGCCAATCTCAAAGTTTTTGGAAAGTGATTACTATTAACGGTTCATAATAATTTTTTTTAAAATTTAATTTATTCTTATTATTATTAACATGTGACATCCATGAAGTCACTCATCATGGGAAGTACACACTATTGCACACAATGGTCATCCAACTGTGCCTTAAACTGATTCAATGTGTCTACATTCACAATGCACTCAGGTGATGCATTCCACTCATCAACCACTCTCCATGCAAAGAACCAACTCCTCACACCTTATGCAATTTCCAGCGATGGGCTTTTGTTCTACACCCCGCTCTCATTCTATGAAAAATCTCTGTCAACCTGATAACATTCCCTGACTAGCATATATGTCTCAATCATATCCCCCTCCTCCTATTCACGAGGCTTTGCAGTTTGCATTCTCTAAATCTGTCCTTGTACTCCATATTCCAAAGCCCACTCACCACCTTTGTGAATCTTCTCTGGATCCTTTGTAACATATCCTCATCACCAGGAAGACCCAGTCACCAAATCTGTGCGCAATAATAATCCATATGAGGCCTGATAAAGGCCTTATACAATGGCATCAAAACCTCCTTTTCTGCATGTCAGGGTCCTCTGCATCATCAGATCCTTGTCCACCACCACTCCCAGATCTTTCATCTCCTCTACCTCCTTTAACGTTCCCCACCAAGTGAATACTTTCCATCCCATCGCTGCTTACCAATCTCAAAATCATACACTTTGGAACATTGAACTGACACTTCCATTTACCTTTCCATTCATGCTATCTATTCAAGTCCTCCTTGACTCAGCATTGTTCTTCCCAGTTTTGCATCATTTGCAAACAGCTGCATATCACTAGTTAAACATCACGATATCATTAACATACAAATTGAACAACAATGGTTCCAAAACTGATCCGTGTGGCATACCACTAGTAACCTTTGTCTTTCGGGATACTGCACCCCATACACAAGTTTCTGATACCTATCTGACAGTCAGTTACTAATCCAACTCAGAAGTCTGTTATCCAATCCCATCTGTTTCAATTTATTTAACAGCTTGTCACATGTCAGTCTTTATTTAGGTTATTTAATCTGCATAAACTTTTACAATTCTTCCTTTGAACTTGAATAGTGTAATCCTGCTAAGCTGCAACTAAGACACAGTTTAGTGAGTGTATGCTACTTTCACTCATTCTTATGATTCATGTTTTTAATGTAATTTCCTTGGTGCACTTACCTTTGCATAATGTCATTACCACTCTTATTCAGATTCAAAACCTGGGAAACTATATTAGCTATTCATGATCATTTCTGCTCTCGCACTCATTTATCCCAGGCACAGCTCAAAACATGCTTGACTTTATGCCCCCCCCCCTCCCCTCAGTGCTTATAGTTTCCCAGAATTTGTACCTCCAACCTTTCTGAACAACATTCGTTCCAAACATCTAACTCCATACCCATTAAAATTCAGCCCATCAGTCATGTAAAAGTCTTTTAATCCATGAGATTCATACCACTCCTCCTCCTCCTCCTCAGTCTTCTCATTGGAAATTATAACCCAAAAATTGTGAATTGAGGAAGCAATTCACAATTTTTACTTTCTCACTCATCATTTCCACTTCCTTCAGCAACTCTTTCATCTCTCTCTCTCTCTCTTTCTCATTGTATATTTTGTATCTTTCAAATCATTTGTGCCAACCAAAACAGTCAACACTTTTCCTTTCTGAAAACTAACAACTTCA